>NC_092279.1:32161189-32298689 GCF_036320965.1 Panulirus ornatus
AAATTAAACAGCCATGGAGAAATCATGCACCGCTGCTGCAGACTGACATTCACTGAGAACCAATCACTTTTGTCTCTTCCTACTCATACACATGCCTTATATCCTTGGTAAAAACTTTTCACTGCTTCTGGCAACTTACCTCCCACAATATATACTATTAAGACCTTCCACAAAGCATCTCTTTCAACCCTATCATATGCCTTCTCCAGATCCATAAATGCTAAATGCAAGTTCCATCTGTTTTTCTAAGTATTTCTCACATATATTCTTCAGAGCAAACATTTGATCCACACATCCTCTACCACATTCTCTACCATCTAAAACATGTGAGGTTTCAGATTATCATTATTGTTATTATTATTATTATTTTATTATTATTATTATTATTATTATTATTATTATCATTATTATTATTATTATTATTATTATTATTATCATCATCATTAGTGGAATTTATTAAAAAAGGGGGTGACTGTATTGTTGACTGGTTGGTAAGGTTATTTAATGTATGCATGACTCATGGTGAGGTGCCTGAGGATTGGCGGAATGCGTGCATAGTGCCATTGTACAAAGGCAAAGGGGATAAGAGTGAGTGCTCAAATTACAGAGGTATAAGTTTGTTGAGTATTCCTGGTAAATTATATGGGAGGGTATTGATTGAGAGGGTGAAGGCATGTACAGAGCATCAGATTGGGGAAGAGCAGTGTGGTTTCAGAAGTGGTAGAGGATGTGTGGATCAGGTGTTTGCTTTGAAGAATGTATGTGAGAAATACTTAGAAAAGCAAATGGATTTGTATGTAGCATTTATGGATCTGGAGAAGGCATATGATAGAGTTGATAGAGATGCTTTGTGGAAGGTATTAAGAATATATGGTGTGGGAGGCAAGTTGTTAGAAGCAGTGAAAAGTTTTTATCGAGGATGTAAGGCATGTGTACGTGTAGGAAGAGAGGAAAGTGATTGGTTCTCAGTGAATGTAGGTTTGCGGCAGGGGTGTGTGATGTCTCCATGGTTGTTTAATTTGTTTATGGATGGGGTTGTTAGGTAGGTGAATGCAAGAGTTTTGGAAAGAGGGGCAAGTATGAAGTCTGTTGGGGATGAGAGAGCTTGGGAAGTGAGTCAGTTGTTGTTCGCTGATGATACAGCGCTGGTGGCTGATTCATGTGAGAAACTGCAGAAGCTGGTGACTGAGTTTGGTAAAGTGTGTGAAAGAAGAAAGTTAAGAGTAAATGTGAATAAGAGCAAGGTTATTAGGTACAGTAGGGTTAAGGGTCAAGTCAATTGGGAGGTGAGTTTGAATGGAGAAAAACTGGAGGAAGTGAAGTGTTTTAGATATCTGGGAGTGGATCTGGCAGCGGATGGAACCATGGAAGCGGAAGTGGATCATAGGGTGGGGGAGGGGGCGAAAATCCTGGGAGCCTTGAAGAATGTGTGGAAGTCGAGAACATTATCTCGGAAAGCAAAACTGGGTATGTTTGAAGGAATAGTGGTTCCAACAATGTTGTATGGTTGCGAGGCGTGGGCTATGGATAGAGTTGTGTGCAGGAGGATGGATGTGCTGGAAATGAGATGTTTGAGGACAATGTGTGGTGTTAGGTGGTTTGATCGAGTAAGTAACGTAAGGGTAAGAGAGATGTGTGGAAATAAAAAGAGCGTGGTTGAGAGAGCAGAAGAGGGTGTTTTGAAATGGTTTGGGCACATGGAGAGAATGAGTGAGGAAAGATTGACCAAGAGGATATATGTGTCGGAGGTGGAGGGAACGAAGAGAAGAGGGAGACCAAATTGGAGGTGGAAAGATGGAGTGAAAAAGATTTTGTGTGATCGGGGCCTGAACATGCAGGAGGGTGAAAGGAGGGCAAGGAATAGAGTGAATTGGAGCGATGTGGTATACCGGGGTTGACGTGCTGTCAGCGGATTGAATCAAGGCATGTGAAGCGTCTGGGGTAAACCATGGAAAGTTGTGTAGGTATGTATATTTGCGTGTGTGGACGTATGTATATACATGTGTATGGGGGTGGGTTGGGCCATTTCTTTCGTCTGTTTCCTTGCGCTACCTCGCAAATGCGGGAGACAGCGGAAAAAAAAAAAAATCATTAGTATTTATTTATTTATTTATTTATTATACTTTGTCGCTGTCTCCCGCATTAGCGAGGTAGCGCAAGGAAGCAGTCAAAAGAATGGCTCAACCCACCCACATACACATTTATATACATACACGTCCCTACACGTACATATACATTCCTAGACATCTCAACGTATACATATATATACACGCAGAGACATATACATATATACACATGTACATAATTCATACTGTCTGCCCTTATTCATTCCCATCACCACCCTGCCACACATGAAATAACAACCCTCTCCCCCCCACATGTGTGCAAGGTAGCCCTAGGAAAAGACAACAAAGGCCACATTCGTTCACACTCAGTCTCTAGCTGTCATGTATAATGCACCGAAACCTCAGCTCCCTTTCCACATCCAGGCCCCACAAAACTTTCCATGATTTACCCCAGACGCTTCACATTCCCTGGTTCAATCCATTGACAGCACGTCGACCCCGGTATACCAAATCATTCCAATTCACTCTATCCCTTGTGCGCCTTTCACCTCCTGCATGTTCAGGCCCAGGTCACTCAAAATCTTTTTCACTCTATCTCTCCATCTCCAAATTTGTTCTCCCACTTCTCCTTGTTCCCTCCACCTCTGACACATATATCCTCTTTGTCAATCTTTCCTCACTCATTCTCTCCATGTGACCAAACCATTTCAAAACACCCTCTTCTGCTCTCTCAACCACACTCTTTTTATTTCCACACATCTCTCTTTCATTACTTACTCAATCAAACCACCTCACACCACATATTGTCCTCAAACATCTTCTTTCCAGCACATTCACCCTCCTCCGCACAACTCTATCTACAGCCCACGCCTCGCAACCATATAACATTGTTAGAACCACTATTCCTTCAAACATGCCCAATTTTGCTTTCCAAGAAAACGTTCTCGACTTCCACACATTCTTCATCGCTCCCAGAACTTTCGCCCCCTCCCCCACCCTATGATTCACTTCCGCTCCCATGGTTCCATCCGCTGCCAAATCCACTCCCAGATATCTAAAACACTTCACTTCCTCCAGTTTAGCTCCATTCAAACTTACTTCCCAATTGACTTGTCCCTCAACCTTACTGTACCCAATAACCTTGCTCTTATTCACATTTACTCTCAGCTTTCTTCTTTCACACACTTTACCAAACTCAGTCACCAATTTCTGCAGTTTCTCACCTGAATCAGCCACCAGTGCTGTATCATTGGTGAACAACAACTGACTCACTTCCCAAGCTCTCTCATCCACAACAGACTGCATACTTACCCCTCTTTCCTAAACTGTTGCATTTACCTCCCTAACAACCCCATCCATAAACAAATTAAACAACCATGGAGACATCACGCACCCCTGCCGCAAACCAATATTCACTGAGAACCAATCACTTTCCTCTCTTCCTACACATACACATGCCTTACATCCTCGATAAAAACTTTTCACTGCTTCTAACAACTTACCTCCCACACCGTATATTCTTAATACCTTTCACAGAGCATCTCTATCAACTTTATCATATGCCTTCTCCAGATCCATAAATGCTACATACAAATCCATTTGCTTTTCTAAGTATTTCTCACATACATTCTTCAAAGCAAACACCTGATCCACACATTCTCTACCACTTTTGAAACCACACTGCTCTTCCCCAATCTGATGCTCTGTACATACCTTCACCCTCTCAGTCAATACCCTCCCATATAATTTCCCAGGAATACTCAACAAACTTATACCTCTGTAACTTGAGCACTCACTTTTATCCCCTTTGCCTTTGTACAGTGGCACTATGCAAGCATTTTGCCAATCCTCAGGTGGATTATTATTATCATTATGATTATAATTATTATTCATATATTCATTTGTACTTTGTCACTGTCTCCCACATTAGTAAGGTAGCACAAGGAAACAGACGAAAGAATGGCCCAACCCACCCACATACGCTTGTATATACATACATGTCCACACATGCACATATACATACCTATACATCACAATGTATACATATTTAGACACACAGACATGTGCATATATACACATGTACATAATTCATACTGTCTGCCCTTATTCATTCCTGTTGCCACCCTGCTACACAGGAAGATAAGACATTTAAGACATTTGAGCATTAATTGCTTTAATGGTGATTTTCAATGAGATATACAAATTCATTGTCTACTGTGAGACTGACAAAGGCTTAAAGTTAAAAATCAAACTTAATTAGCAAAGAATAGGTGTGAAGGGATTATTTTATATTTGTCAATACATATACATTTAGTATAAAGTTGCATGATGCGGAGGGTGAGCAGGACTCCCTATATCATATTCATGACCTGATTGTGCTTACTTCTCTCTTGGACTGCTGCTCTACAAGGACCTTCTGAGGTCTACTTTTCTCTCCCTCATCCTGGTGGCACTAGCAACATGACACAGGACTCAGTTGTCCATTCCAGTCCCCATTTTTATCCATATGGGCATTATTTCAGTTTGCTACCTCAACATTTTGCCCTCTAGGATATGAATCACTTTTCAAAATGATACAGCAAATATTTTGTGATGTGGGTAACTACCACTGGGTTTTGTATAGTGATGAGGAGATAAAGGGATATAGGGGATGAGGAGGGATCAAAGGAGGGAAGTTGTGTTTAGTCTAATCCCATGTTCTCAGTGCTGATAACATGAGACAGTAGGCTTTGCTACATAGGCAGCTGATACATGGGATGATCCTTGTTGGTGCCATAGATGGCTAAAGGTTGTAAACAGGTAAATGATATAGAATATTTTGTTGAATTCAGGCAGTCATTCAGCTGAAAATATTTTCTTTCTTTTAAACTATTCGCCATTTCCCGCGTTAGCGAGGTAGCGTTAAGAACAGAGGACTGGGCCTTTTTTTGGAATATCCTCACCTGGCCCCCTCTGTTCCTTCTTTTGGAAAATTTAAAAAAAAAAAAAAAAAAATGATAGGGAAGGATTTCCAGCCCCCCCCCCCCCCCCCCCCCCAGTTGACAAATCATAGAATTAGGAGGTTCAAAATAGAGTATCTGTCAAGTTTCAGTACCTCAGGGAGATACTTTTGTATTTTTCTAGAGTATCCAAGTCTCACCCTGCCTTCTTGTGATGACCTTGTTAATACACCCCATCAGGCCAATCCTTTTAAATATAGACAAACACCTGAGGTGTGCTGTGACTTTTTTTTTTTTTGTCTTTTTTGGAGCCTCGCTGCCTCTGGAAACACTTCATTGGAGTTGCCCTCTGCCAGTGGCCTGTCAAGGATTAGGCACAAAAGGCTGAGAGGCAGCACTGGAGTATACCAGTTATGCTGAGGAATAAAAGCAATGAGAGATTGAGGGTGATGACACTGAATGTAAATGGGATTACTGGTGAGAGAAAAAGGATGAAACTTTTGGAGTTTAAAAGCAGCTTGGATGTGTTGGTGAATGGGGAAACCCATATCCTTGGGCAGGATATGTGGAGTGAAAATGGAAATGATGAATGCAAGTTATGGGAGGGCTTGGAAGGAGGAGTGGTATGGATGGGAATGATTGAAAATTATTGGGGAGAGGGAAAGGATGTGCAATTCTGCTATCACTGAGAGTATAGGACGGTGTTACAGAGCATGGATAGAATAGATCAAGAATAGTGTGGGTGAAAGGAAAGATGAGAATTGTGAAGTATACATTGGTATGTGTATATGTGCATGTGAAGATAAAGACTGTACAAGGTAATGATGGAATGAAGCATTTCTGAAGAACCATATCCTTGGGCAGGATATGTGGAGTGAAAATGGAAATGATGAATGCAAGTTATGGGAGGGCTTGGAAGGAGGAGTGGTATGGATGGGAATGATTGAAAATTATTGGGGAGAGGGAAAGGATGTGCAATTCTGCTATCACTGAGAGTATAGGACGGTGTTACAGAGCATGGATAGAATAGATCAAGAATAGTGTGGGTGAAAGGAAAGATGGGAATTGTGAAGTATACATTGGTATGTGTATATGTGCATGTGAAGATGAAGACTGTACAAGATAATGATGGAATGAAGCATTTCTGGAGAACCATATCCTTGGGCAGGATATGTGGAGTGAAAATGGAAATGATGAATGCAAGTTATGGGAGGGCTTGAAAGGAGGAGTGGTATGGATGGGAATGATTGAAAATTATTGGGGAGAGGGAAAGGATGTGCACTTCTGCTATCACTGAGAGTATAGGAAGGTGTTACAGAGCATGGATAGAATAGATCAAGAATAGTGTGGGTGAAAGGAAAGATGGGAATCGTGATGTATACATTGGTATGTGTATATGTGCATGTGAAGATGAAGACTGTACAAGGTAAGGATGGAATGAAGCATTTCTGGAGAACCATATCCTTGGGCAGGATATGTGGAGTGAAAATGGAAATGATGAATGCAAGCTATGGGAGGGCTTGGAAGGAGGAGTGGTATGGATAGGAATGATTGAAAATTATTGGGGAGAGGGAAAGGATGTACACTTCTGCTATCACTGAGAGTATAGGAAGGTGTTACAGAGCATGGATAGAGTAGATCAAGAATAGTGTGGGTGAAAGGAAAGATGGGAATCGTGAAGTATACATTGGTATGTGTATATGTGCATGTGAAGATGAAGACTGTACAAGGTAAGGATGGAATGAAGCATTTCTGGAGAACCATATCCTTGGGCAGGATATGTGGAGTGAAAATGGAAATGATGAATGCAAGTTATGGGAGGGCTTGGAGGGAGGAGTGGTATGGATAGGAATGATTGAAAATTATTGGGGAGAGGGAAAGGATGTGCAATTCTGCTATTACTGAGAGTATAGGACGGTGTTACAGAGCAAGGATAGAATAGATCAAGAATAGTGTGGGTGAGAGGAAAGATGGGAATTGTGAAGTATACATTGGTATGTGTATATGTGCATGTGAAGATGAAGACTGTACAAGGTATGGATGGAATGAAGCATTTCTGGAGAAATTTGGATGACTGTATAAACAGTTTTGAGAATGAGAGAATCACCATTTCATGATTTTTGTGGAGATCAGGAAGTGGAGGTATGGTGTAAGGAAGAATGCAGAGATGAAATTGTTGGCAAGCAAGATTAATCAGAAGAAATGCAGGGAGGGATATGAAAGGAAAGTGACTGAAAGCTTAGATGGAAGTGCAGTGAATGTAGGGATGCAGTCATGTTTGAATTAAGTGTTTAATGTGTTTGAAGAATACTATTAAAGGTTGAAGAATTAGTAGTTTGATACAAAGTCGTGAGATGTAGGACTAAAAGAGCAATGCATGGTGGACAGAAGAGATTAGAAATGCTGTGGAAGAGAAGAAAAAGGCATATCATAGATTGTCCAATAGAAATGTAGCGGTGGAAGTGCAGCAAAGGAGGGATGATGAATATGAAATATGTAAGCAGAATCTTAAGAAGCTGATAGAGGAAAGCAAAAAGGGAGTAGATGAAGCATTTTGAACTAAGTTAAGGGAAAAGTTTTGTGGTAATAAGAAACTATACTGGAAGGAGATTGAAAAGGAAGGAGGTGGATGTATGGATGGAAATGTTGATGTGATAAGTAAGGAGAGGCAGTTGTTGAATCAAAAGGAGGAAGTGTATTTTGAAAAACTGATGAATGTAGGAGAAGGTGAGGCAGCAGGTGTTATATGCATGAGTATGGATGATGGAAGGGAAAGGATACAAGTGCAAAGGATGTTAGCAAAAAGGGAGGTAAGAAGGGCAATAATGAGGCTGAAGGTAGGAAAGGCACCAGTGGTGGATAGGATTACAGCTGAAATGCTGAAATATAGAGGAGAAAGTGTGATACAGTGGATGCATCTGATATGTGATTTTGTATTGAAACATCAGGTTATGTCTGAGGATTGGGTAAAATCTAGCATTGTTCCTTTATTCAAAGGAAAAGGTGCTAAGGATGTATGTCGCAATTATGGGGAAATAAGTGAGTCACAGGGTGGGGAAGGGGGCGAAGGTTCTGGGAGCGTTGAAAAATGTGTGGAAGGTGAGAATGTTATCTCGAAGAGCAAAAATGGGTATGTTGGAAGGAATAGTGGTTTCAACAATGTTATATGGTTGCGAGGCATGGGCTATAGATGGGGTTGTGCAGAGGAGGGCTTATGTGTTGGAAATGAATGTTTGAGAACAATATGTGGTGTGAGGTGGTTTGATCGAGTAAATAATGAAAGGGTAAGAAGTATGTGTGGTAATAAAAAGAGTGTGGTTGATAGAGCAGAAGAGGGTGTGTTGAAATGGTTTGGTCACATGGAGAGAATGAGTGAGGAAAGATTGACAAAGAGGATACATGTGTCAGAGGTGGAGGGATGAAGAAGTGGAAGACCAAATTGGAGGTGGAAAGATGGAGTGAAAAAGATTTTGAGCAATTGGGGCCTGAAGATACAGGAGTATGAAAGGCGTACAAGAAATAGAATGAATTGGAAGGATGTGGTATACCGGGGTTGACATGCTGTCAATGGATTGAACCAGGGCATGTGAAGTGTCTGGGATAAACCATGGAAAGTTTTGTGGTTCCTGTATGTGGAAAGGGAGCTATGGTTTTGGTGCATTATGCATGACAGCTAGAGACTGAGTGTGAACAAATGTGACCTTTTTGTCTTTTCCTGGCACTGCCTCGATTGGGGGAGTGCTATTTCATGTGTGACAGGGTGGCGATGGGATTGGATGAAGGCAGCAAGTATGGATATGTACATGTGTATATATGTATACATCTGTGTATGTATATGTTGAAGTGTATATATATATGTGTATATCATGTGTGGGCATTTATGTATATACATGTGTATGTGGGTGGGTTGGGAGACTGCAGTTAAGTTTTTTTTTTTTTTTTTGCTTTGTCGCTGTCTCCCGCGTTTGCGAGGTAGCGCAAGGAAACAGACGAAAGAAATGGCCCAACCCACCCCCATACACATGTGTATACATACGTCCACACATGCAAATATACATACCTACACAGCTTTCCATGGTTTACCCCAGACGCTTCACATGCCCTGATTCAATCCACTGACAGCACGTCAACCCCGGTATACCACATTGATCCAATTCACTCTGTTCCTTACCCTCCTTTCACCCTCCTGCATGTTCAGGCCCCGATCACACAAAATCTTTTTCACTCCATCTTTCCACCTCCAATTTGGTCTCCCACTTCTCTGCGTTCCCTCCACCTCCGACACATATATCCTCTTGGTCAATCTTTCCTCACTCATTCTCTCCATGTGCCCAAACCATTTCAAAACACCCTCTTCTGCTCTCTCAACCACGCTCTTTTTATTTCCACACATCTCTCTTACCCTTACGTTACTTACTTGATCAAACCACCTCACACCACACATTGTCCTCAAACATCTCATTTCCAGCACATCCATCCTCCTGCGCACAACTCTATCCATAGCCCATGCCTCGCAACCATACAACATTGTTGGAACCACTATTCCTTCAAACATACCCATTTTTGCTTTCCGCGGTAATGTTCTCGACTTCCACACATTCTTCAAGGCTCCCAGGATTTTCACCCCCTCCCCCTCCCTATGATCCACTTCCGCTTCCATGGTTCCATCCGCTGCCAGATCCACTCCCAGATATCTAAAACACTTTACTTCCTTCAGTTTTTCTCCATTCAAACTTACCTCCCAATTGACTTGACCCTCAACCCTACTGTACCTAATAACCTTGCTCTTATTCAAATTTACTCTTAACTTTCTTCTTTCACACACTTTACCAAACTCAGTCACCAGCTTCTGCAGTTTCTCACATGAACCAGCCACCAGCGCTGCATCATCAGCGAACAACAACTGACTCACTTCCCAAGCTCTCTCATCCCCAACAGACTTCATACTTGCCCCTCTTTCCAAAACTCATGCATTTACCTCCCTAACAACCCGATCCATAAACAAATTAAACAACCATGGAGACATCACACACCCCTGCCGCAAACCTACATTCACTGAGAACCAATCACTTTCCTCTCTTCCTACACGTACACATGCCTTACATCCTCGATAAAAACTTTTCACTGCTTCTAACAACTTTCCTCCAACACCATATATTCTTAATACCTTCCACAGAGCATCTCTATCAACTCTATCATATGTCATCTCCAGATCCATAAATGCTACATACAAATCCATTTGCTTTTCTGAGTATTTCTCACATACATTCTTCAAAGCAAACACCTGATCCACACATCTCTACCACTTTGAAACCACACTGCTCTTCCCCAATCTGATGCTCTGTACATCCTTCACCCTCTCATCAATACCTCCCATATAATTTCCCAGGAATACTCAACAAACTTATACCTCTGTAACTTTTAGCACTCACTTTATCCCCTTTGCCTTTGTACAAGTGGCACTATGCAAGCATTTTGCCAATCCTCAGGTGGATTTTTATTATCATTATGATTATAATTAAATTTTTCTATATTCATTTGTACTTTGTCACGTCTCCCACATTAGTAGGTAGCACAAGGAAACAGACGAAGAATGGCCCCAACCCCACCCACATACGCTTGTATTTTAATACATGTCCACACATGCACATATACATACCAAAAAACCCCACAATGTAAACATATTTAGACACACAAAACATGTGCATATATACACATGTACATAATTCATACTGTCTGCCCTTATTCATTCCTGTCGCCACCCTGCTACACAGGAAAATAAGACATTTAAGACATTTGAGCTTTAATTGCTTTATTGGTGATTTTCAATGAGATATACAAATTCTTGTCTACTGTGAGACTGAAAAAGGCTTAAAGTTAAAAATCAAACTTAATTAGCAAAGAAAGGTGTGAAGGGATTATTTTATATTTGTCAATACATATACATTTAGTTTTAAAGTTGCATGATGCGGAGGGTGAGCAGGACCCCCCTATATCTATTCATGACCTGATTGTGCTTATTCTCTCTTGGACTGCTGCTCTACAAGGCCCTTTGAGGTTACTTTTCTCTCCCTCATCCGGGTGGCACTAGCAACATGACACAGGACTCGTTGGTCCATTCCAGTCCCCATTTTTATCCATATGGGCATTATTTCAGTTTGCTACCTAAACAATTTTGCCCTCTGGGATATGAATCACTTTTCAAAATGATACAGCAAATATTTTGTGATGTGGGTAACTACCACTGGGTTTTGTTAGTGATGAGGAGATAAGGGATATAGGGATGAGGGGGGATCAAAGGAGGGAAGTTGTGTTTAGTCAAACCCCATGTTCTCAGTGTGATAACATGAGACAGTAGGTTTTGCTACATAGGCAGCTGATACATGGGATGATCCTTGTTGGTGCCATAGATGGCTAAAGGTTGAAAAACAGGTAAATGATATAGATATTTTTTTCGAATTCAGGCAGTCATTCACGAAAATATTTTCTTTCTTTTAAACTATTCGCCATTTCCCGCGTTAGCGAGGTAGCGTTAAGAACAGAGGACTGGCCTTTTTTTGGAAATATCCTCACCTGGCCCCTCTGTTCCTTCTTTTGGAAAATTTAAAAAAAAAAAAAAAAAAAAATGATAGGGAAGGATTTCCAGCCCCCGCTCCCCCCCCCCCCAGTTGACAAATCATAGAATTAGGGAGTTCAAAATAGAGTATCTGTCAAGTTTCAGTACCTCAGGGAGATAACTTTTGTATTTTTCTAGAGTATCCAAGTCTCACCCTGCCTTCTTGTGATGACCTTGTTAATACACCCCATCAGGCCAATCCTTTTAAATATAGACAAACACCTGAGGTGTGCTGTGACTTTTTTTTTTTTGTCTTTTTTGGAGCCTCGCTGCCTCTGGAAACACTTCATTGGAGTTGCCCTCTGCCAGTGGCCTGTCAAGGATTAGGCACAAAAGGCTGAGAGGCAGCACTGGAGTATACCAGTTATGCTGAGGAATAAAAGCAATGAGAGATTGAGGGTGATGACACTGAATGTAAATGGGATTACTGGTGAGAGAAAAAGGATGAAACTTTTGGAGTTTAAAAGCAGCTTGGATGTGTTGGTGAATGGGGAAACCCATATCCTTGGGCAGGATATGTGGAGTGAAAATGGAAATGATGAATGCAAGTTATGGGAGGGCTTGGAAGGAGGAGTGGTATGGATGGGAATGATTGAAAATTATTGGGGAGAGGGAAAGGATGTGCAATTCTGCTATCACTGAGAGTATAGGACGGTGTTACAGAGCATGGATAGAATAGATCAAGAATAGTGTGGGTGAAAGGAAAGATGAGAATCGTGAAGTATACATTGGTATGTGTATATGTGCATGTGAAGATAAAGACTGTACAAGGTAATGATGGAATGAAGCATTTCTGAAGAACCATATCCTTGGGCAGGATATGTGGAGTGAAAATGGAAATGATGAATGCAAGTTATGGGAGGGCTTGGAAGGAGGAGTGGTATGGATGGGAATGATTGAAAATTATTGGGGAGAGGGAAAGGATGTGCACTTCTGCTATCACTGAGAGTATAGGAAGGTGTTACAGAGCATGGATAGAATAGATCAAGAATAGTGTGGGTGAAAGGAAAGATGGGAATCGTGATGTATACATTGGTATGTGTATATGTGCATGTGAAGATGAAGACTGTACAAGGTAAGGATGGAATGAAGCATTTCTGGAGAACCATATCCTTGGGCAGGATATGTGGAGTGAAAATGGAAATGATGAATGCAAGCTATGGGAGGGCTTGGAAGGAGGAGTGGTATGGATATGAATGATTGAAAGTTATTGGGGAGAGGGAAAGGATGTACACTTCTGCTATCACTGAGAGTATAGGAAGGTGTTACAGAGCATGGATAGAGTAGATCAAGAATAGTGTGGGTGAAAGGAAAGATGGGAATCGTGAAGTATACATTGGTATGTGTATATGTGCATGTGAAGATGAAGACTGTACAAGGTAAGGATGGAATGAAGCATTTCTGGAGAACCATATCCTTGGGCAGGATATGTGGAGTGAAAATGGAAATGATGAATGCAAGTTATGGGAGGGCTTGGAGGGAGGAGTGGTATGGATAGGAATGATTGAAAATTATTGGGGAGAGGGAAAGGATGTGCAATTCTGCTATTACTGAGAGTATAGGACGGTGTTACAGAGCAAGGATAGAATAGATCAAGAATAGTGTGGGTGAAAGGAAAGATGGGAATTGTGAAGTATACATTGGATGGTATTGCAGTGGAATTTATTAAAAAAGGGGGTGACTGTATTGTTGACTGGTTGGTAAGGTTATTTAATGTATGTTTGACTCATGGTGAGGTGCCTGAGGATTGGCGGAATGCGTGCATAGTGCCATTGTACAAAGGCAAAGGGGATAAGAGTGAGTGCTCAAATTACAGAGGTATAAGTTTGTTGAGTATTCCTGGTAAATTATATGGGAGGGTATTGATTGAGAGGGTGAAGGCATGTACAGAGCATCAGATTGGGGAAGAGCAGTGTGGTTTCAGAAGTGGGAGAGGATGTGTGGATCAGGTGTTTGCTTTGAAGAATGTATGTGAGAAATACTTAGAAAAGCAAATGGATTTGTATGTAGCATTTATGGATCTGGAGAAGGCATATGATAGAGTTGATAGAGATGCTCTGTGGAAGGTATTAAGAATATATGGTGTGGGAGGCAAGTTGTTAGAAGCAGTGAAAAGTTTTTATCGAGGATGTAAGGCATGTGTACGTGTAGGAAGAGAGGAAAGTGATTGGTTCTCAGTGAATGTAGGTTTGCGGCAAGGGTGTGTGATGTCTCCATGGTTGTTTAATTTGTTTATGGATGGGGTTGTTAGGGAGGTAAATGCAAGAGTCTTGGAAAGAGGGGCAAGTATGAAGTCTGTTGGGGATGAGAGAGCTTGGGAAGTGAGTCAGTTGTTGTTCGCTGATGATACAGCGCTGGTGGCGGATTCATGTGAGAAACTGCAGAAGCTGGTGACGGAGTTTGGTAAAGTGTGTGGAAGAAGAAAGTTAAGAGTAAATGTGAATAAGAGCAAGGTTATTAGGTACAGTAGGGTTGAGGGTCAAGTCAATTGGGAGGTGAGTTTGAATGGAGAAAAACTGGAGGAAGTGAAGTGTTTTAGATATCTGGGAGTGGATCTGTCAGCGGATGGAACCATGGAAGCGGAAGTGGATCATAGGGTGGGGGAGGGGGCGAAAATTTTGGGAGCCTTGAAAAATGTGTGGAAGTCGAGAACATTATCCCGGAAAGCAAAAATGGGTATGTTTGAAGGAATAGTAGTTCCAACAATGTTGTATGGTTGCGAGGCGTGGGCTATGGATAGAGTTGTGCGCAGGAGGATGGATGTGCTGGAAATGAGATGTTTGAGGACAATGTGTGGTGTGAGGTGGTTTGATCGAGTAAGTAACGTAAGGGTGAGAGAGATGTGTGGAAATAAAAAGAGCGTGGTTGAGAGAGCAGAAGAGGGTGTTTTGAAATGGTTTGGGCACATGGAGAGAATGAGTGAGGAAAGATTGACCAAGAGGATATATGTGTCGGAGGTGGAGGGAACGAGGAGAAGAGGGAGACCAAATTGGAGGTGGAAAGATGGAGTGAAGAGGATTTTGTGTGATCGGGGCCTGAACATGCAGGAGGGTGAAAGGAGGGCAAGGAATAGAGTGAATTGGAGCGATGTGGTATACAGGGGTTGACGTGCTGTCAGTGGATTGAATCAAGGCATGTGAAGCGTCCGGGGTAAACCATGGAAAGCTGTGTAGGTATGTATATTTGCGTGTGTGGACGTGTGTATGTACATGTGTATGGGGAGGGTTGGGCCATTTCTTTCGTCTGTTTCCTTGCGCTACCTCGCAAACGCGGGAGACAGCGACAAAGTATTAAAAAAAAAAAAAAAAAAAAAAAAAAAACATTGGTATGTGTATATGTGCATGTGAAGATGAAGACTGTACAAGGTATGGATGGAATGAAGCATTTCTGGAGAAATTTGGATGACTGTATAAACAGTTTTGAGAATGAGAGAATCACCATTTCATGATTTTTGTGGAGATCAGGAAGTGGAGGTATGGTGTAAGGAAGAATGCAGAGATGAAATTGTTGGCAAGCAAGATTAATCAGAAGAAATGCAGGGAGGGATATGAAAGGAAAGTGACTGAAAGCTTAGATGGAAGTGCAGTGAATGTAGGGATGCAGTCATGTTTGAATTAAGTGTTTAATGTGTTTGAAGAATACTATTAAAGGTTGAAGAATTAGTAGTTTGATACAAAGTCGTGAGATGTAGGACTAAAAGAGCAATGCATGGTGGACAGAAGAGATTAGAAATGCTGTGGAAGAGAAGAAAAAGGCATATCATAGATTGTCCAATAGAAATGTAGCGGTGGAAGTGCAGCAAAGGAGGGATGATGAATATGAAATATGTAAGCAGAATCTTAAGAAGCTGATAGAGGAAAGCAAAAAGGGAGTAGATGAAGCATTTTGAACTAAGTTAAGGGAAAAGTTTTGTGGTAATAAGAAACTATACTGGAAGGAGATTGAAAAGGAAGGAGGTGGATGTATGGATGGAAATGTTGATGTGATAAGTAAGGAGAGGCAGTTGTTGAATCAAAAGGAGGAAGTGTATTTTGAAAAACTGATGAATGTAGGAGAAGGTGAGGCAGCAGGTGTTATATGCATGAGTATGGATGATGGAAGGGAAAGGATACAAGAGCAAAGGATGTTAGCAAAAAGGGAGGTAAGAAGGGCAATAATGAGGCTGAAGGTAGGAAAGGCACCAGTGGTGGATAGGATTACAGCTGAAATGCTGAAATATAGAGGAGAAAGTGTGATACAGTGGATGCATCTGATATGTGATTTTGCATTGAAACATCAGGTTATGTCTGAGGATTGGGTAAAATCTAGCATTGTTCCTTTATTCAAAGGAAAAGGTGCTAAGGATGTATGTCGCAATTATGGGGAAATAGCGCAAGGAAACAGACGAAAGAAATGGCCCAACCCACCCCCATACACATGTGTATACATACGTCCACACATGCAAATATACATACCTACACAGCTTTCCATGGTTTACCCCAGACGCTTCACATGCCCTGATTCAATCCACTGACAGCACGTCAACCCCGGTATACCACATTGATCCAATTCACTCTGTTCCTTGCCCTCCTTTCACCCTCCTGCATGTTCAGGCCCCGATCACACAAAATCTTTTTCACTCCATCTTTCCACCTCCAATTTGGTCTCCCACTTCTCTGCGTTCCCTCCACCTCCGACACATATATCCTCTTGGTCAATCTTTCCTCACTCATTCTCTCCATGTGCCCAAACCATTTCAAAACACCCTCTTCTGCTCTCTCAACCACGCTCTTTTTATTTCCACACATCTCTCTTACCCTTACGTTACTTACTCGATCAAACCACCTCACACCACACATTGTCCTCAAACATCTCATTTCCAGCACATCCATCCTCCTGCGCACAACTCTATCCATAGCCCATGCCTCGCAACCATACAACATTGTTGGAACCACTATTCCTTCAAACATACCCATTTTTGCTTTCCGCGGTAATGTTCTCGACTTCCACACATTCTTCAAGGCTCCCAGGATTTTCACCCCCTCCCCCTCCCTATGATCCACTTCCGCTTCCATGGTTCCATCCGCTGCCAGATCCACTCCCAGATATCTAAAACACTTTACTTCCTTCAGTTTTTCTCCATTCAAACTTACCTCCCAATTGACTTGACCCTCAACCCTACTGTACCTAATAACCTTGCTCTTATTCAAATTTACTCTTAACTTTCTTCTTTCACACACTTTACCAAACTCAGTCACCAGCTTCTGCAGTTTCTCACATGAACCAGCCACCAGCGCTGCATCATCAGCGAACAACAACTGACTCACTTCCCAAGCTCTCTCATCCCCAACAGACTTCATACTTGCCCCTCTTTCCAAAACTCATGCATTTACCTCCCTAACAACCCGATCCATAAACAAATTAAACAACCATGGAGACATCACACACCCCTGCCGCAAACCTACATTCACTGAGAACCAATCACTTTCCTCTCTTCCTACACGTACACATGCCTTACATCCTCGATAAAAACTTTTCACTGCTTCTAACAACTTTCCTCCAACACCATATATTCTTAATACCTTCCACAGAGCATCTCTATCAACTCTATCATATGTCTTCTCCAGATCCATAAATGCTACATACAAATCCATTTGCTTTTCTGAGTATTTCTCACATACATTCTTCAAAGCAAACACCTGATCCACACATCCTCTACCACTTCTGAAACCACACTGCTCTTCCCCAATCTGATGCTCTGTACATGCCTTCACCCTCTCAATCAATACCCTCCCATATAATTTACCAGGAATACTCAACAAACTTATACCTCTGTAATTTGAGCACTCACTCTTATCCCCTTTGCCTTTGTACAATGGCACTATGCACGCATTCCACCAATCCTCAGGCACCTCACCATGAGTCATACATACATTAAATAACCTTACCAACCAGTCAATAATACAGTCACCCCCTTTTTTAATAAATTCTACTGCAATACCATCCAAACCTGCTGCCTTGCCGGTTTTCATCTTCTGTAAAGCTTTTACTACCTCTTCTCTGTTTACCAAATCATTTTCCCTAACCCTCTCACTTTACACACCACCTCGACCAAAACACCCTATATCTGCCACTCTATCATCAAACACATTCAACAAACCTTCAAAATACTCACTCCATCTCCTTCTCACATCACCACTACTTGTTATCACCTCCCCATTTGCGCCCTTCACGGAAGTTCCCATTTGCCCCCTTGTCTTACGCACTTTATTTACCTCCTTCCAGAACATCTTTTTATTCTCCCTAAAATTAATGATACTCTCTCACCCCAACTCTCATTTGCCCTCTTTTTCACCTCTTGCACCTTTCTCTTGACCTCCTGTCTCTTTCTTTTATACATCTCCCACTCAATTGCATTTTTTCCCTGCAAAAATCGTCCAAATGCCTCTCTCTTCTCTTACACTAATAATCTTACAGTTAAGTATAATGAAAAAAATAAAGATGATAAATATACTGTCCCTTAATCCTTACTTCACTTCTGTACTTTCATCTCTACCCTTCATTATTTTGTTAAGTGACCCAGAGACTTTTCTACCCTTCCATATCATCAAATTCACCCAAGATAGCTCCCAAATGCTTTGGTTCTTTTACCTCTTCCAGTCTTTCTCCCCCCATATCTATAATACAGTTTAATATACTTTCTTGTCTCACTTTATAGGGCTTTGCCAAATCTATAATTTTGCTCTGTTCCTACAAACACCATTAATTTACTTTTACTCACATTTACCGAATTATGCCTATGCTTACACACAACTTGAAGCACATTTGCAATCTTCTGTAACTCCTCTTCATTTTCAGTAAAAACACAGTATCATCTGCAAACAGGCTTGTCACTAGCTACCGTACCTCACTGCCAAACTCCATCTCTGCACCCCTTTTCCCAGATTTTGCTTGCATCCCTCTTATTACTCCATCCATATTTATGTTAAAAAGCCTTGGTGACAGTACACAATCCTGCCTTACTTCCCTATGTATACCAAAATTTTGCTCAGCTCTTTGTCCAGTCTTACATATGCATATGCTCCTCTATAGAAGGCCTTCACACCATCCAACAGTTGGCCCCCCCTACCCCATATATCCTTAACCCATCCCATAGAGCATTTCACTCATTTCAGTCATATGCTTTCTCCAGATCCATAAAAGCTGCATACAGCTTCCTACCCTTTGCTTAATACTCTTCTGGTCATTCTCACTGCAGAAATCGACCCAGACATCACATACCTTTCCTAAAACCCCCTTGTTCCTTACTTATTCTGCATTCAGTCACTTCCATCACTCTCTCAGTGAACACTGTTGCATACATACACTTATTCCCCTATAGTTGCTACAAACATCCTTAGAAACCCTTCCTTGGAAAAAACTCAAGTGATCACCAAAGAGTTCACTTCTGTGCTTTGGATAAGCGCATATGAATTATACTTATGTAGTTCAGAAGTCCTACAGAGCAAATTCTTTGCTTTATACATTATTCCTTTAGTGGTGATAGTTGAATATTGAATGATGTAAAGTTACATAATGGTTGAATTTCAGTAATGATGTGTTAACATACATTATGTATTTAATGGTGGAGTAAGTGATGAATACTTTCGCATTAGTTTGGTTACATTACTATAGTAGTTGACATACACATAACTGTGAGAATCGAAACTGCTTGCTTTCTTGGCTGTGCACTTGCTGATGGAATATTTATGATATTCACAATAGGAGATATAGGACCATTCTTTTGTCTCTGTGTACCAGCACTAGTTGGTACAAAATGATTGTGGTGACAAATGTCAGTCAGTGGATGCTGGGCAGAAGGGGGTCTCAGTGACATGAATGCTGAGGACCATGCTGGTGTTGGTTTATCTGTCAATGTCATGGTGCTTACACTACACATAGCCCCTCTGACCCATCAGGAGGTTGTTACTGAGTCACTGGTTCAATGTTAGTCGGAGTATGTCTTTGTCATTGTATTTACACTAGGGATCACAACCCCAACAATGGCATCGCAAGAGACTCACTGAGTCACTGGTTCACTAGTTCACAGTAAAGTTATCTAATATCTATCTTTTTTGCAACTAAATTCATTGGAGGTAGATAGTTTTGTGTGAAGTTGGTAGGTCCAATCAGATGTAATCCAAATATCCAGCTGGAAGAGGAGGGTTGGGGTTAGTTCAGGTTGACATTTGACCTGTGGCAGCTCAAGAGCACCAGTGAAGCACATCCAATACCAGCAAGTGTTAGACGAGGTGTACCTTCTTGCATATGTGCAACATTTTGTATAGTATTTTGCAGTACTCTAGGGAGTTCTCTCTGACAATATTATCAAACAACTCTCTTGCTTAGATAGTTCCTCATTCCTACTGAATATGTTCATGTTTGTCCCCAGTTAGTATTTAGTTTCAACTGATGCCCTTCAGCATCTCATCCCCTAAGCAGGTACATAAATTTCCTAATGCATCTGAAAAATGGGTGTTTTCCAATTAAAGGATAAACAGCATCTCTTGTGAAATGAAAGAACAATATATATATAAGAAGATGAAAACAGAAAATCAAGTGCAGTAGGCCTCTGGGTTAAAATTTTGGATGGGATCCCGTTTTTGCAATAACACTTAGGACTATATGGTCTGGTGTTGATATCTCAGCCATCACCATGCTGTTTATATAGTGCTCTGGTGCACTTTCTATTTATCATCAAGTAGATTTTTAACATCAAACAGATTATCACGTAGATAATTAGATTTCTTATTGTAACATGCAGATTCCACATGAAGTCATCTACACTCAGTTGTCTACTGTGGCATCCCCTCCTTGTCATGGCTGAAGGGTAACTGAGAAACTCGGGTGCAATTGTTGTGTAAGGAGGCCGTAGGCATATTCTAATTGTTGGCAGGAAAACAAGGATCTTAGATCTGTTCCCTATACTGAGCAGATGTAGAAAAATATGAAGTCTGATTAATGGGCTCAGAGTCCTGTGTCATTTCACAATGTTTGGGCAGTCAGATTGTAGTAATCTTTTATAGAATGGTTTACATTTTTAGATATGTTTAACAATCTAACATCAAAATTAGTATGTTAAGGCATGTAACATATTCATAAGTTTGATAATTTCAGATTGGTGACTATGAATGTGACTGTGAAGCTGGATGGTCTGGTAAGAACTGTGATGAAGAAGTAGATGAATGTGCTTCATCCCCGTGCCTTAATGGTGCCTCTTGCAAAGACCGTGTCAATGGTTTTGATTGCACTTGTCCTCCAGGGTTTGCAGGTAAAATGACATGTACTGTAATTGTTACATAGGAGAAATATTGTTCATACTTCCTCTTGCAGTTTGAAAGAGGGTTCACTCTCATGCTACATAATATTATTTTATTTATTTATTTATTTTGCTTTGTCGCTGTCTCCCGCATTAGCGAGGTAGCGCAAGGAAACTGACGAAAGAATGCTACATAAAATCTATTTTATACCACAGCTGTCATTTCTCTCTCTGGAAGGAGTATGGCCTTTCAGCTTTGGAATTATGTCAGTTTTGGGAATAGTGAAGTATAATAAAGATTTGTAATCCTTGAGAACAAGCAGTGTGCAGATGTCAGTGTGAACAACAGTAAGGTAATGAGGTCCAGCAGGAGGATGGGAAAAGAATGGCTTGAGTGTAAGTTTGTATTGGGAGGACCAGAAGGAGTGGAGGAGTGTGAATACTTGGGAGAGGACTTTGCAGCACATAGAACTGTGATGGCTGTCTTAGGTGCAAAAAGGAAAATGTGGAAGTAGATATCATTGACTATAGCAGTGAAGATGGTAATGTTCAGACAGTGTTGAACAGCCCTTGGTTGAAAAGGAAGATGGATGTTTTGAAAACGGAACTACCTGAGGAACTCCAGTGCACTGGAGTTCACTAGTTATGGAGACTGTAATCCTATGGCCACCCCCTAGAGGGAGTTCCAGTTGGAACAGGTGGCAAATGAGAGTTGGAGTGAGAGAGTATCATTAAATTTTAGGGGGAATAAAAAGATGTTTTGGAAGGAGATAAATAAAGTGTGTAAGACAAGAAAACAAATGGGAACATCGGTGAAGGGGGCTAATAGGGAGTTAATAACAAGTAATGGTAATGTGGGAAGGAGATGGAGTGAGTATTTTCAAGGTTTGTTGAATGTGTTTGATGATAGAGTGGCAGATATGGGATATTTTGGTCGAGGTGGTGTGCAAAGTGAGAGGGTTAGGGAGAATGATTTGGTAAACAGAGAAGAGGTAGTGAAAGCTTTGCAGAAGATGAAAGCCAGCAAGGCGGCGAGTTTGGATGGTATTGTTGTGGGATTCATTAAAAAAAGGGGGTGACTGTTGTTGACTGGTTGATGAGGATATGCAATGTGTGTATGACTCATGGTGAAGTGCCTGAGGATTGGTGGAATGCATGCATAGTGCCATTGTACAAAGGCAAAGGGGATAAAGGTGAGTACTCAAATTACAGAGGTATAAGTTTGTTGAGTATTCCTGGGAAATTATATGGGAGGGTATTGATTGAGAGGGTGAAGGCATGTACAGAGCATCAAACTGGGGAAGAGCTGTGTGGTTTCAGAAGTGGTAGAGGATGTGTGGATCAGGTGTTTGCTTTGAAGAATGTATGTGAGAAATACTTAGAAAGCAAATGGATTTGTATGTAGCACTTATGGATCTAGAGAAGGAATATGATAAAAGTTGATAGAGATGCTCTGTGGAAGGTATTAAGAGTATATGGTGTGGGAGGCAAGTTGCTAGAAGCAGTGGAAAGTTTTTATCAAGGATGTAAGGCATGTGTACGAGTAGGAAGAGAGGAAAGTGATTGGTTCTCAGCGAATATCGGTTTGCGGCAGGGGTGTGTGATGTCTCCATGGTTTTTTAATTTGTTTATGGGTGGGGTTGTTAGGCAGGTGAATGCAAGAGTTTTGGAGAGAGGGGCAAGTATGCAGTTTGTTGTGAAATAGAAGGCTTGGGAAGTGAGTTGCTCACTGATGATACAGTTCTGGTGGCTGATTCGAATGAGAAACTGCAGAAGCTGTTGACTGAGTTTGGTAAAGTGTGTGAAAGAAGAAAGCTGAGAGTAATTGTGAATAAGAGCAAGGTTATTAGGTACAGTAGGGTTGAGGGACGAGTCAGTTGGGAAGTAAGTTTGAATGGAGAAAAACTGGAGGAAGAGAAGTGTTTTAGATATCTGGGAGTGGATTTGGCAATGGATGGAACCAGAAGTGATTGGTTCTCAGTGAATGTTGGTTTGCGGCAGGGGTGTGTGATGTCTCCATGGTTGTTTAATTTGCTTATGGATGGGGTTGTTAGGGAGGTGAATGCAAGAGTTTTGGAAAGAGGGGCAAGTATGCAGTCTGTTGTGGATGAGAGAGCTTGGGAAGTGAATCAGTTGTTGTTCGCTGATGATACAGCGCTGGTGGGTGACTCTTGTGAGAAACTGTGGAAGCTGGTGACTGAGTTTGGTAAAGTGTGTGAAAGAAGAATGCTGAGAGTAAATGTGAATAAGATCAAGGTTATTAGGTACAGTAGGGTTGAGGGACAAGTCAGTTGGGAGGTGAGTTTGAATGGAGAAAAACTGGAGGAAGTGAAGTGTTTTAGATATCTTGGAGTGGATTTGGCAGTGATTGGAACCATGGAAGAAGAAGTGAATCATAGGGTGGGGGAGGGGACAAAAGTTCTGGGAGCATTAAAGAATATGTGGAAGTCAAGAACATTATCTCGGAGAGCAAAAATGTGTAGGTTTGAAGGAATAGTGGACGATTCTTGCAGGGAAATAGTGCAAATGACTGGGAGATGTATAAAAGAAAGAGGCAGGAGGTCAAGAGAAAGGTGCATGAGGTGAAAAAGAGGGCAAATGAGAGTTGGGGTGAGAGAGTATCATTAGATTTCAGGGAGAATAAAAAGATGTTTTGGAAGGAGGTAAATAAAGTGCGTAAGAGAAAGGAACAAATGGGAACTTCGGTGAAGGGGGCTAATGGGGAGGTGATAACAAGTAGTGGTGATGTGAGAAGGAGAAGGAGTGAGTATTTTGAAGGTTTGTTAAATGTGTTTGATGATAGAGTGGCAGATATAGGGTGTTTTAGTCGAGGTGGTGTGCAAAGTGAGAGGGTTAGGGAGAATGATATGGTAAACAGAGAAGAGGTAGTAAAAGCTTTGCGGAAGATGAAAGCCAGCAAGGCAGCGGGTTTTGGATGGTATTGCAGTGGAACTTATTAAAAAAGGGGGTGACTGTATTGTTGACTGGTTGGTAAGGTTATTTAATGTATGTATGAATCATGGTGAGGTGTCTGACGATTGGCGGAATGCTTGCATAGTGCCATTGTACAAAGGCAAAGGGGATAGAAATGAGAGCTCAAATTACAGAGGTATAAGTTTGTTGAGTATTCCTGGGAAATTATATGGAAGGGTATTGATTGAGAGGGTGAAGGCATGTACAGAGCATCAGATTGGGGAAGAGCATTGTGATTTCAGAAGTGGTAGAGGATGTGTGGATCAGGTGTTTGCTTTGAAAAATGTATGTGAGAAATACTTAGAAAAGCAAATGGATTTGTATGCAGCATTTATGGATCTGGAGAAGGCATATGATAGAGTTGATAGAGATGCTCTGTGGAAGGTATTAAGAATATATGTTGTAGGATGCAGGTTGTTAGAAGCAGTGAAAAGTTTTTATCAAGGATGTAAGGCATGTGTACGTGTAGAAAGAGAGGCAAGTGATTGGTTCTCAGTGAATATAGGTTTGCGGCAGGGGTGTGTGATGTCTCCATGGTTGTTTAATTTGTTTATGGATGGGGTTGTTAGGGAGATGAATGCAAGAGTTTTGGAAAGAGGGGCAAGTATGCAGCCTGTTGTGGATGAGAGGGCTTGGGAAGTGAGTCAGTTGTTGTTCGCTGATGATACAGCGCTGGTGGCTGATTCGTGTGAGAAACTGCAGAAGCTGGTGACTGAGTTTGGTAAAGTGTGTGAAAGAAGAAAGCTGAGAGTAAATGTGAATAAGAGCAAGGTTATTAGGTACAGTAGGGTTGAGGGACAAGTCAATTGGGAGGTAAGTTTGAATGGAGAAAAACTGGAGGAAGTAAAGTGTTTTAGATATCTGGGAGTGGATTTGGCAGTGGATGGAACCATGGAAGTGAATCAAAGGGGGGGGAGGGGGCGAAAGTTCTGGGAGCATTGAAGAATGTGTGGAAGTGGAGAACATTATCTCGTAAAGCAAAACTGGGTATGTTTGAAGGAATAGTGGTTCCAAAAATGTTATATGGTTGCGAGGCGTGGGCTATGGATAGAGCTGTGTGGAGGAGAGTGGATGTGCTGGAAATGAGATGTTTGAGGACAATATGTGGTGTGAGGTGGTTTGATCGAGTAAGTAATAATAGGGTAAGAGAGATGTGTGGTAATAAAAAGAGTTTGGTTGAGAGAGCAGAAGAGGGTGTTTTGAAATGGTTTGGTCACATGGAGAGAATGAGTGAGGAAAGATTGACCAAGAGGATATATGTGTCAGAGCTGGAGGGAACAAGGAGAAGTGGGAGACCAAATTGGAGGTGGAAAGATGGAGTGAAAAAGATTTTGAGTGATCGGGGCTTGAACATGCAGGAGAGTGAAAGGCGTGCAAGGAATAGAGTGAATTGGAACGATGTGGTGTACTGGGGTCAACGTGCTGTCAATGGATTGAACTAGGGCATGTGAAGCGTCTGGGGTAAACCATGGAAAGTTCTGTGGGGCCTGGATGTGGAAAGGGAGCTGTGGTTTCAGTGCATTATTACATGACGGCTAGAGACTGAGTGTGAATGAATGTGGCCTTTGTTGTCTTTTCCTAGCACTACCTCGCACACATATGGTCAGAGGGGGTTGTTATTTCATGTGTTGTGTGGTGGCTATGGGAATGAATAAAGGCAGACTATGAATTATGTACATGTGTATGTATGTATATGTCTCTGTGTGTATATATATGTATACGTTGAGATGTATAGGGATGTCTATTTGCATGTGTGGACGTGTATGTATATACATGTGCATGTGGGTGGGTTGGGCCATTCTTTCGTCTGTTTCCTTGCGCTACCTCGCTAAAGCGGGAGACAGCGACAAAGCAAAATGATAATGAATAATGATAATATATAGATTATCCCTGGAGATAGGGGAGAAAGAATATTTCCCATGTATTCCCTGTGTGTCGTAGAAGGGTACTAAAAAGGGAGGGAGCGAAGGGCTGGAAATCCTCCCCTCATGTTTTTTTCAATTTTTCAAAAGAAGGAACAGAGAAGGGGGCCAGGTGAGGATATTCCCTCAAAGGCCCCGTCCTTTGTTCTTAATGCTAACTCGTTAACGTGGGAAATGGCGAATAGTATTAAAAGAAAAGATTTATATAGATTGATAGATAGACTGCCTGAGGATAATGTTTGGTAAGTTGGATTGATAATGTAAGCAGTGAAAATTTTAGAGAAAGCTAAGATTGTAAGCACATTCTGATTGAGTAGGTCACATAGGGAGAATGAACGTAGAATGACTGACTTAGGAGGATGTATATGTCAGAAGAGGAGTGAGCAATGGGGAGGGAGAACTGAGATAAAAGGATAGAGTGAAGGCAGCTTTGAGGTATTGTGCTAAACTTTAGGAGGTAGTAGACTTGTATTGGATTGTATGATTTAAATCACTGTGGTATATGGAAGATGTTTTTCCTTTATCTGATCAAAGGTAGATGAAGTGAAGATAAACTCTTGAGTGGTCTTTGCAGTTTGTTACAATACACTTGTCAGCTAGAATATAGATATGTGCCAGTGAGGTTGTTGTTCATTTGTTCTTGATGCTTCCAGACTGAGGTGATGCTACCTGACTGAGGCAGGAAAGACTGTTTAGTATTAAAAAAAGATGGGTAATTACAGATATGTAGGGAAGAAATGATTCAGTAATGATAACCTCTTGTCAAGGAGAATGCATTATGGATTGAGAAAAGAGAGCACTGGTTCACAGGAAACTGTTACAAACAGTTTTGAATTTTGGTATACTCTAATACTTTTCATTAGATTTGAGACGCAAAAAATAGTTTTTATGTTGAGTTCAATTTTGTTTAGTCTTCATGCATTCATACGTAAGAAGATACATTTCACTTATCAGCAAAAGACAGATTCATGGGCAGAGGAAATAGGAAATGTAACTCTTTTTAAGTCACAGGTTTATAGCAATTGTAAAACCTACATTTCCATTTCATAACATAGAGGAAATTACTCTAAAGAATTGAAAAGAACTACTTTAACAACTAGTTAAGATCTCTATGTATATAACTACCTAAGGTGTGAAATTCATGCTTTGTGCCTTTTTTTAGTATTTTTTCCATGTAACTCATTCATTTCTCTTCATGCTCGTTTGCTATCTGTGTATCAAGATAATGTGATGTACAGACAATGAATGGCTCTATAAGTTTATGCCTGCTCTCTAGCAGCTGTGTATGATGCACTCAAGCTGGAGCAGCCTCTCATTGACCAAATCCTGCAGACCTCTGTGTGGTTCCCCCAAACTCTTTCATATGCCTTTGATCACCCATTGACATTACACCACCCTGTGTATATCACTTTGCTCAAATTAACTGTATTCTTTTCTTCACAGATCCTCTCCATATGTCCAAACCATTTCAGCACACCATCATCTGCTTTCTCTTTCCTGCTCTTCTAACTACCACAACTCTCTTCATTAATTAACCCTCCTTTTCTAACACATTCATCCCCTATCATACCCTTAACTGTGGCCCACACCTCTCATACATATAGCTCATTCGGGAATACTGTGCCATCAGACATACTCATCTTTTCCCTCACAGACAATCACTTCTCTTTCCAGACACCTCTCATAGCACCCAGGATTTAAGCCCCTTCACTCATCCTATGGGTTTATCTCCCATGGTTATGTCTACTGCCATGTTCATTCCCAGGTATTTAAAACTCTCCATTGTCTCCAAATTCTCTTGGTTAAGTCTCTCACTCCAACCAACATGTCTCTCATCCCTGCTGAACTTTGTAACCCACTTTTATTTACATCAACTCTCAACTTTCTACTTTCACTCAAACACCACCTTCTGCAGTTTCTCACACAAGTCTGTCACCACAGCCTTGTCATCAGCAAATAGCAACTGACTCATTTCCTTGGCCTCCCATCCCCAACAAAATGCAGAACCATCCTTTAGTCTAGGACCCTTGTGTTTACATCTGTCACCATTTCATCCATAAACCGATTAAACATCTATGATGGCATCTCACACCCTTACTGCATATCCACCTTAATTTTGAACACCTCACCCTGCTCTTCTTTTTTATTCACACCCATACCCTACTCCAATGATAGAAACTCTTCCATACTTTTAGTAATTTCCCTTTCACGCCAACACCTTCCACAAAGCATTTTTACAAAAAAAAAAAAAAGACCTGTCATATGCTTTCTTCTGACCCATAAGTGCCACTCATAGATTTTTTTTTCAAAGTATTTTTCACTCAAATTCTTGAAAGCAAACAGTGGATTCTCAGGTCATCTCCCTTTTCTGAAGCCACATTTTCCCTCCCCAGTCTTATGCTCTGTGTATGCCACCACCTTCTCAATCACCACTTTCCCATACAATCTACCAGATATACTCAACAAACTTATACTTCTGTAATTCGAACATTCACTTTTGTCCCCGTTGCTTTTATACAGTTACACTATACAGGGATTCTACCCATCGCCATGTACCTCTTCTAGAGCCACACATACATCAAAAACTAAGTTGTGAATGAGCAACACTGTAATCTCCTTTCTTGAGATATTCAACTGCAGTCCCATCCACTCAAGCCACTTTCCCATATTCCATCTCATGGAAAGCATTCACCACCTTTTCTGTTTTCAGTAAACAATTGCCCTCTGATTACATAAAGTATTGACAAAGTTTATGCTTTACTTCTTTCTGTAGTGTTGTTGGATGATAACATTTATTAGACTGATAAGTTTGAATATTGATAGATTATCCCTAGAGATATGGGAGAATGAGTTCTTATGATCTATCTCCTGCATGTCATAGAAGGCAAGTGAGAGGGATGGGATAGGGGAGGCCTGAAAATCCTCCTTTCTTGTATTTTCACTTTCTAAAAGTGGGGACAGGAGAAGGGTTCAAGCAAGGATTTTCCCTTGATATGCTTAGTTCCTAACCCCTCCTCACTAAGGCAGTATAAGTCAGACTTGTATGAATGGATAATGATGATATGATACAAAAACATATGAAATTAGATATCAGGTAAAAAGCCTCAAGTTAATTCACCTAAAACTTGTAACTTTCACTTGAATTTATGTGAAAAAGTAGAGATAGGTTCACTTTTCCCTGGGGATAGGGGAGAAAGAATACTTCCCACGTATTCCCTGCGTGTCGTAGAAGGCGACTAAAAGGGGAAGGAGCGGGGGGCTGGAAATCCTCCCCTCTTGTTTTTTTTTTAATTTTCCAAAAGAGGGAACAGAGAATTGCGCCAGGTGAGGGTATTCCCTCAAAGGCCCAGTCCTCTGTTCTTAACGCTACCTCGCTAATGCGGGAAATGGCGAATAGTTTGAAAGAAAAAAAAAGAAAAAGGTTCACTTTTAATGTATGAATTGCACATTGACATGTTACAGTGATTCAAAGGTCCATATGATGTAAGTCATGCAGCAACTGTAAATTCTGATGATTCAGTTTAGATTTATATTTTATTTTTCATTTGTATATTTTACATTTTATCCATGTTTCAGGTGAGACATGCCAGACAGACATAAATGAATGTGAATCAAACCCGTGCCTTAATGGAGGTATATGTATTGATGGTCTGAACAATTACACTTGTGAGTGTGGAGAAGCATACATGGGCACTAACTGTGAAGAGGAGTATGATGCTTGTGCATCAAACCCTTGCCAGAACTCTGCTTCATGCATCACCACTCGGGGACTACAAGACTTTTACTGTGAATGCATTTTAGGTTAGTTTATCTCTAATACTGTTTGGAGTATATAAGGAAATTTGATATTTCAATTTCTGAAAATTATGGAATCTTTCTGCCAGTTATTTTTCTTTTTTCTCAGGAGGATAGTATATGCTGGCATTTCACAATATCCATAAAAGAAAAACTTCATATCAAACAAGAATTTTTTGGTATGCTTTTTTTTCTGTGTGTGGATGTGTTTGTGTGTTCATGAGTCACTGTGGGACTTTGGATTCTCAAGAAATATGAGTTATTTCAAGGTGACCATTCCCTTGATATTTAGTTTCATTTACATTTTGATGATTGCAAGAGCTTGCTAATGAATGATAGATTGTTACATGATTAGCTTGCCAGGGTCGCATCTCATTAGTTATGAAACTCCTATGGCTAACTTCTCATTTATGTGACATATGTGGAATTCCATCCAGTGATTGATTCCTTGGTCTTTGACATAGTAGACTCTCCTATGAATGATAAGATCACACATGACCATAGAGAAGGTGAGAAAAGGTGTTAGTAGACTTGAAAATTTGAAATATTGTAGATGTACTACAAAACTGGAAAAAAGATATAATATCAATATCTCCTGTCTTGCAGTGATGTACTTTGCTATTACTCCTCTTACAAATATATATATATATATATTTTTTTTTTTCTTTGTCGCTGTCTCCCGCGTTTGCGAGGTAGCGCAAGGAAACAGACGAAAGAAATGGCCCAACCCACCCCCATACACATGTATATACATACGTCCACACACGCAAATATACATACCTACACAGCTTTCCATGGTTTACCCCAGACGCTTCACATGCCCTGATTCAATCCACTGACAGCACGTCAACCCCGGTATACCACATCGATCCAATTCACTCTATTCCTTGCCCTCCTTTCACCCTCCTGCATGTTCAGGCCCCGATCACACAAAATCTTTTTCACTCCATCTTTCCACCTCCAATTTGGTCTCCCACTTCTCCGCGTTCCCTCCACCTCCGACACATATATCCTCTTGGTCAATCTTTCCTCACTCATTCTCTCCATGTGCCCAAACCATTTCAAAACACCCTCTTCTGCTCTCTCAACCACGCTCTTTTTATTTCCACACATCTCTCTTACCCTTACGTTACTTACTCGATCAAACCACCTCACACCACACATTGTCCTTAAACATCTCATTTCCAGCACATCCATCCTCCTGCACACAACTCTATCCATAGCCATAGCCATAGGGGTGAGAGAGTATCATTAAATTTTAAGGAGAATAAAAAGATGTTCTGGAAGGAGGTAAATAAAGTGCGTAAGACAAGGGAGCAAATGGGAACTTCAGTGAAGGGCGCAAATGGGGAGGTGATAACAAGTAGTGGTGATGTGAGAAGGAGATGGAGTGAGTATTTGGAAGGTTTGTTGAATGTGTTTGATGATAGAGTGGCAGATATAGGGTGTTTTGGTCGAGGTGGTGTGCAAAGTGAGAGGGTTAGGGAAAATGATTTGGTAAACAGAGAAGAGGTAGTAAAAGCTTTGCGGAAGATGAAAGCCGGCAAGGCAGCAGGTTTGGATGGTATTGCAGTGGAATTTATTAAAAAAGGGGGTGACTGTATTATTGACTGGTTGGTAAGGTTATTTAATGTATGTATGACTCATGGTGAGGTGCCTGAGGATTGGCGGAATGCGTGCATAGTGCCATTGACAAAAGCAAAGGGGATAAGAGTGAGTGCTCAGATTACAGAGGTATAAGTTTGTTGAGTATTCCTGGTAAATTATATGGGAGGGTATTGATTGAAAGGGTGAAGGCATGTACAGAGCATCAGATTGGGGAAGAGCAGTGTGGTTTCAGAAGTGGTAGAGGATGTGTGGATCAGGTGTTTGCTTTGAAGAATGTATGTGAGAAATACTTAGAAAAGCAAATGGATTTGTATGTAGCATTTATGGATCTGGAGAAGGCATATGATAGAGTTGATAGAGATGCTCTGTGGAAGGTCTTAAGAATATATGGTGTGGGAGGCAAGTTGTTAGAAGCAGTGAAAAGTTTTTATCAAGGATGTAAGGCATGTGTACGTGTAGGAAGAGAGGAAAGTGATTGGTTCTCAGTAAATGTAGGTTTGCGGCAGGGGTGTGTGATGTCTCCATGGTTGTTTAATTTGTTTATGGATGGGGTTGTTAGGGAGGTAAATGCAAGAGTTTTGGAAAGAGGGGCAAGTATGAAGTCTGATGGGGATGAGAGAGCTTGGGAAGTGAGTCAGTTGTTGTTCGCTGATGATACAGCGCTGGTGGCTGATTCATGTGAGAAACTGCAGAAGCTGTTGACTGAGTTTGGTAAAGTGTGTGAAAGAAGAAAGTTAAGAGTAAATGTGAATAAGAGCAAGGTTATTAGGTACAGTAGGGTTGAGGGTCAAGTCAATTGGGAGATAAGTTTGAATGGAGCAAAACTGGAGGAAGTAAAGTGTTTTAGATATCTGGGAGTGGATCTGGCAGCGGATGGAACCATGGAAGCGGAAGTGGATCATAGGGTGGGGGAGGGGGCGAAAATCCTGGGAGCCTTGAAGAATGTGTGGAAGTCGAGAACATTATCTTGGAAAGCAAAAATGGGTATGTTTGAAGGAATAGTGGTTCCAACAATGTTGTATGGTTGCGAGGCGTGGGCTATGGATAGAGTTGTGCGCAGGAGGATGGATGTGCTGGAAATGAGATGTTTGAGGACAATGTGTGGTGTGAGGTGGTTTGATCGAGTAAGTAACATAAGGGTAAGAGAGATGTGTGGAAATAAAAAGAGCGTGGTTGAGAGAGCAGAAGAGGGTGTTTTGAAATGGTTTGGGCACATGGAGAGAATGAGTGAGGAAAGATTGACCAAGAGGATATATGTGTCGGAGGTGGAGGGAACGAGGAGAAGTGGGAGACCAAATTGGAGGTGGAAAGATGGAGTGAAAAAGATTTTGTGTGATTGGGGCCTGAACATGCAGGAGGGTGAAAGGAGGGCAAGGAATAGAGTGAATTGGATCAATGTGGTATACCAGGGTTGACGTGCTGTCAGTGGATTGAATCAGGGCATGTGAAGCATCTGGGGTAAACGATGGAAAGCTGTGTAGGTATGTATATTTGCGTGTGTTGACGTATGTATATACATGTGTATGGGGGTGGGTTGGGCCATTTCTTTCGTCTGTTTCCTTGCACTACCTCGCAAATGCGGGTGACAGCGACAAAGCAAAAAAAAAAAAAATATATATATATATATATATATATATATATATATATATATATATATATATATATATATATATATATATATATATATATATCAAAACTGGCAGTAGTAGTAGGTCCACGGAACTACATTTATTTCCTGGGGATAGGGGAGAAAGAATACTTCCCACGTATTCCCTGCGTGTCGTAGAAGGCGACTAAAAGGGAAGGGACCGGGGGGCTGGAAATCCTCCCCTCTCTTTTTTTTTTTTAATTTTCCAAAAGAAGGAACAGAGAAGAGGGCCAGGTGAGGATATTCCCTCAAAGGCCCAGTCCTCTGTCCTTAACGCTACCTCGCTATCGCGGGAAATGGCGAATAGTATTAAAAAAAAAAGAAATATATATATATATATATATATATATATATATATATATATATATATATATATTATTTTTTTTTTATTTTGCTTTGTCGCCGTTTCCCGCGTTTGCGAGTTAGCGCAAGGAAACAGACGAAAGAAATGGCCCAACCCGCCCTCATACACAATGTATATACATACACGTCCACACACACAAATATACATACCTATACATCTCAATGTACATATATATATACACACACAGACACATACATATATACCCATGCACACAATTCACACTGTCTGCCTTTATTCATTCCCATCGCCACCTCACCACACATGGAATACCATCCCCCTCCCCCCTCATGTGTGCGAGGTAGCACTAGGAAAGGACAACAAAGGCCCCATTCATTCACACTCAGTCTCTAGCTGTCATGCAATAATGCCCGAAACCACAGCTCCCTTTCGACATCCAGGCCCCACACAACTTTCCGTGGTTTACCCCAGACGCTTCACATGCCCTGATTCAATCCACTGACAGCACGTCAACCCCGGTATACCACATCGATCCAATTCACTCTGTTCCTTGCCCGCCTTTCACCCTCCTGCATGTTCAGGCCCCGATCACACAAAATCTTTTTCACTCCATCTTTCCACCTCCAATTTGGTCTCCCACTTCTCCTCGTTCCCTCCACCTCCGACACATATATCCTCTTTGTCAATCTTTCCTCACTCATTCTCTCCATGTGCCCAAACCATTTCAAAACACCCTCTTCTGCTCTCTCAACCACGCTCTTTTTATTTCCACACATCTCTCTTACCCTTACATTACTTACTCGATCAAACCACCTCACACCACACATTGTCCTCAAATGTTTTTCTCCATTCAAACTTACCTCCCAATTTACTTGACCCTCAACCCTACTGTACCTAATAACCTTGCTCTTATTCACATTTACTCTTAACTTTCTTCTTTCACACACTTTACCAAACTCAGTCACCAGCTTCTGCAGTTTCTCACATGAATTATCCACCAGCGCTGTATCATCAGCGAACAACAACTGACTCACTTCCCAAGCTCTCTCATCCACAACAGACTTCATACTTGCCCCTCTTTCCAAAACTCTTGCATTCACCTCCCTAACAACCCCATCCATAAACAAATTAAACAACCATGGAGACATCACACACCCCTGCCGCAAACCTACATTCACTGAGAACCAATCACTTTCCTCTCTTCCTACACGTACACATGCCTTACATCCTCGATAAAAACTTTTCACTGCTTCTGACAACTTGCCTCCCACACCATATATTCTTAAGACCTTCCACAGAGCATCTCTATCAACTCTATCATATGCCTTCTCCAGATCCATAAATGCTACATACAAATCCATTTGCTTTTCTAAGTATTTCTCACATACATTCTTCAAAGCAAACACCTGATCCACACATCCTCTACCACTTCTGAAACCACACTGCTCTTCCCCAGTCTGATGCTCTGTACATGCATTCACCCTCTCAATCAATACCCTCTAATATAATTTACCAGGAATACTCAACAAACTTATACCTGTGTAATTTGAGCACTCACTCTTATCCCCTTTGCCTTTGTTCAATGACACTATGCACGCATTTCGCCAATCCTCAGGCACCTCACCATGAGTCATACATACATTAAATAACCTTACCAACCAGTCAACAATACAGTCACCCCCCTTTTTTAATAAATTCCACTGCAATACCATCCAAACCTGCTGCCTTGCCGGCTTTCATCTTCCGCAAAGCTTTTACTACCTCATCTCTGTTTACCAAATCATTTTCCCTAACCCTCTCACTTTGCACACCACCTTGACCAAAACACCCTATATCTGCCACTCTATCATCAAACATATTCAACAAACCTTCAAAATACTCACTCCATCTCCTTCTCACATCACCACTACTTGTTATCACCTCCCCATTTACGCCCTTCACTGAAGTTCCCATTTGCTCCCTTGTCTTACGCACTTTATTTACCTCCTTCCAAACATCTTTTTATTCTCTGTAAGATTTAATGATACTCTCTCACCCCAACTCTCATTTGCCCTCTTTTTCACCTCTTGCACCTTTCTCTTGACCTCCTGTCTCTTTCTTTTATACATCTCCCACTCAATTGCATTTTTTCCTTGCAAAAATCGTCCAAACGCCTCTCTCTTCTCTTTCACTAATAATCTTACTTCTTCATCGCACCACTCACTACCCTTTCTAATCAACCCACCTCCCACGCTTCTCATGCCACAAGCATCTTTTGCGCAATCCATCACTGATTCCCTAAATACATCCCATTCCTCCCCCACTCCCCTTACTTCCATTGTTCTCACATTTTCCATTCTGTACTCAGTCTCTCCTGGTACTTCCTCACACAAGTCTCCTTCCCAAGCTCACTTACTCTCACCACCCTCTTCACCCCAACATTCACTCTTCTGAAAACCCATACAGATCTTCACCTTAGCCTCCACAAGTTAATGATCAGACATATATATATATATATATATATATATATATATATATATATATATATATATATATATATATATATATATATATATATTTATATTGATGGAGAGAGATGGGTGATTATTGGTGCATATGCACCTGGGCATGAGAGGCAAGTGTTTTGGGAGCAGCTGAATGAGTGTGTTAGTGGTTTTGATGCACGAGACCGGGTTATAGTGTTGGGTGATTTGAATGCAAAGGTGAGTAATGTGGCAGTTGAGGGAATAATTGGTATACATGGGGTGTTCAGTGTTGTAAATGGAAATGGTGAAGAGCTTGTAGATTTATGTGCTGAAAAAGGACTGATGATTGGGAATACCTGGTTTAAAAAGCGAGATATACATAAGTATAGGGTATAGGGTGTTTTGGTCGAGGTGGTGTGCAAAGTGAGAGGGTTAGGGAAAATGATTTGGTAAACAGAGAAGAGGTAGTGAAAGCTTTGCGGAAGATGAAAGCCGGCAAGGCAGCAGGTTTGGATGGTATTGCAGTGGAATTTATTAAAAAAGGGGGTGACTGTATTGTTGACTGGTTGGTAAGGTTATTTAATGTATGTATGACTCATGGTGAGGTGCCTGAGGATTGGCGGAATGCGTGCATAGTGCCATTGTACAAAGGCAAAGGGGATAAGAGTGAGTGCTCAAATTACAGAGGTATAAGTTTGTTGAGCATTCCTGGTAAATTATATGGGAGGGTATTGATTGAGAGGGTGAAGGCATGTACAGAGCATCAGATTGGGGAAGAGCAGTGTGGTTTCAGAAGTGGTAGAGGATGTGTGGATCAGGTGTTTGCTTTGAAGAATGTATGTGAGAAATACTTAGAAAAGCAAATGGATTTGTATGTAGCATTTATGGATCTGGAGAAGGCATATGATAGAGTTGATAGAGATGCTCTGTGGAAGGTATTAAGAATATATGGTGTGGGAGGAAAGTTGTTAGAAGCAGTGAAAAGTTTTTATCGAGGATGTAAGGCATGTGTACGTGTAGGAAGAGAGGAAAGTGATTGGTTCTCAGTGAATGTAGGTTTGCGGCAGGGGTGTGTGATGTCTCCATGGTTGTTTAATTTGTTTATGGATGGGGTTGTTAGGGAGGTAAATGCAAGAGTTTTGGAAAGAGGGGCAAGTATGAAGTCTGTTGGGGATGAGAGAGCTTGGGAAGTGAGTCAGTTGTTGTTCGCTGATGATACAGCGCTGGTGGCTGATTCATGTGAGAAACTGCAGAAGCTGGTGACTGAGTTTGGTAAAGTGTGTGGAAGAAGAAAGTTAAGAGTAAATGTGAATAAGAGCAAGGTTATTAGGTACAGTAGGGTTGAGGGTCAAGTCAATTGGGAGGTGAGTTTGAATGGAGAAAAACTGGAGGAAGTAAAGTGTTTTAGATATCTGGGAGTGGATCTGGCAGCGGATGGAACCATGGAAGCGGAAGTGGATCATAGGGTGGGGGAGGGGGCGAAAATCCTGGGGGCCTTGAAGAATGTGTGGAAGTCGAGAACATTATCTCGGAAAGCAAAAATGGGTATGTTTGAAGGAATAGTGGTTCCAACAATGTTGTATGGTTGCGAGGCGTGGGCTATGGATAGAGTTGTGCGCAGGAGGATGGATGTGCTGGAAATGAGATGTTTGAGGACAATGTGTGGTGTGAAGTGGTTTGATCGAGTGAGTAACGTAAGGGTAAGAGAGATGTGTGGAAATAAAAAGAGCGTGGTTGAGAGAGCAGAAGAGGGTGTTTTGAAGTGGTTTGGGCACATGGAGAGGATGAGTGAGGAAAGATTGACCAAGAGGATATATGTGTCGGAGGTGGAGGGAACAAGGAGAAGAGAGAGACCAAATTGGAGGTGGAAAGATGGAGTGAAAAAGATTTTGTGTGATCGGGGCCTGAACATGCAGGAGGGTGAAAGGAGGGCAAGGAATAGAGTGAATTGGAGCGATGTGGTATACCGGGGTTGACGTGCTGTCAGTGGATTGAATCAAGGCATGTGAAACGTCTGGGGTAAGCCATGGAAAGCTGTGTAGGTATGTATATTTGTGTGTGTGGACGTATGTATATACATGTGTATGGGGGGGGTTGGGCCATTTCTTTCGTCTGTTTCCTTGCGCTACCTCGCAAACGCGGGAGACAGCGACAAAGTATAATAATAATATAATAAAGATTATTTAATGTATGTATGACTCATGGTGAGGTGCCTGAGGATTGGCAGAATGCTTGCATAGTACCATTGTACTAAGGCAAAGGGAATAAAAGTGAGTGCTCAAATTACAGAGGTATAAGTTTCTTGAGTATTCCTGGGAAGTTATATGAAGGGTATTGATTGAGAGGGTGAAGGCATGTACAGAGCATCAGATTGGGGAAGAGCAGTGTGGTTTCAAAAGTGGTAGAGGATGTGTGGATCAGGTGTTTGCTTTGAAGAATGTATGTGAGAAATACTTAGAAAAGCAAATGGATTGTATGTAGCATTTATGGATCTGGAGAAGGCATATGATAGAGTTGATAGAGATGCTCTGTGGAAGGTATTAAGAATATATGGTGTGGGAGGCAAGTTGTTAGAAGCAGTGAAAAGTTTTTATCAAGGATGTAAGGCATGTGTAAGTGTAGGAAGAGGGGAAGGTGATTGGTTCTCAGTGAATGTTGGTTTGCGGCAGGGGTGTGTGATGTCTCCATGGTTGTTTAATGTGTTTATGGATGGTGTTGTTAGGGAGGGGAATGCAAGAGTTTTGGAAGAGGGGCAAGTCTGCAGTCTGTTGTGGATGAGAGAGCTTAGGAAGTGAGTCATTTGTTGTTTGCTGATGATACAGCGCTGGTGGATGATTTGGATGAGAAACTGCCGAAGCTGGTGACTGAGTTTGGTAAAGTGTGTGAAAGAAGAAAGCTGAGAGTAAATGTGAATAAGAGCAAGGTTATTAGGTACAATAGGGTTGAGAGACAAGTCAATTGGGAGGTAAGTTTGAGTGGAGAAAAACTGGAGGAAGTGAAGTGTTTTAGATATCTGGGAGTGGATTTGGCAGCGGATGGAACCATGGAAGCGGAAGTGAATCATAGGGTGGGGGAGGGGTTGAAAGTTCTAGGAGCGGTGAAGAATGTGTGGAAGTCGAGAACATTATCTTGGAAAGCAAAAATGGGTATGTTTGAAGGAATAGTGGTTTCCAACAATGATATATGGTTGCGAGGCGTGGGCTATAGATAGAGTTGTGCGGAGGAGGGTGGATGTGCTGGAAATGAGATGTTTGAGGACAATATGTGGCGTGAGGTGGTTTGATCGAGTAAGTAATGAAAGGGTAAGAGAGATGTGTGGTGGTAAAAAGAGTGTTGTTGAGAGAGCAGAAGAGGGTGTTTTGAAATGGTTTGGTCACTTGGAGAGAATGAGTGAGGAAAGATTGACCAAGAGGATATATGTGTCAGAGGTGGAGGGAACGAGAAGTGAGAGACCAAATTGGAGGTGGAAAGATGGCGTGAAAAAGATTTTGAGTGATCGGGGCCTGAACATGCAGGAGGGTGAAAGGCGTGCAAGGAATAGAGTAAATTGGAATGATGTGGTATACCAGGGTCGATGTGCTGTCAATTGATTGAACCAGAGCATGTGAAGCATCTGGGGTAAACCATGGAAAGTTGTGTGGGGCCTGGATGTGGAAAGGGAGCTGTGGTTTCGGTGCATTATTACATGACAGGTAGAGACTGATTGTGAACGAATTTGGCCTTTGTTGTCTTTTCCAAGCTCTACCTTGCGCACATGCAGGGGGAGGGGGTTGGTATTTCATTATGTGGTGGGGTGGCTATGGGAATGAATAAAGGCAGACAGTATGAATTATGAACATGTGTATATATGTATATGTCTGTGTGTGTATATATATATATATATATATATATATATATATATATATATATATATATATATATATATATATATATATATATTTTTTTTTTTTTTTATACTTTGTCGCTGTCTCCCGCGTTTGCGAGGTAGCGCAAGGAAACAGACGAAAGAAATGGCCCAACCCCCCCCATACACATGTACATACACACGTCCACACACGCAAATATACATACCTACACAGCTTTCCATGGTTTACCCCGGACGCTTCACATGCCTTGATTCAATCCACTGACAGCACGTCAACCCCTGTATACCACATCGCTCGAATTCACTCTATTCCTTGCCCTCCTTTCACCCTCCTGCATGTTCAGGCCCCGATCACACAAAATCCTTTTCACTCCATCTTTCCACCTCCAATTTGGTCTCCCTCTTCTCCTCGTTCCCTCCACCTCCGACACATATATCCTCTTGGTCAATCTTTCCTCACTCATTCTCTCCATGTGCCCAAACCATTTCAAAACACCCTCTTCTGCTCTCTCAACCACGCTCTTTTTATTTCCACACATCTCCCTTACCCTTACGTTACTTACTCGATCAAACCACCTCACACCACACATTGTCCTCAAACATCTCATTTCCAGCACATCCATCCTCCTGCACACAACTCTATCCATAGCCCACGCCTCGCAACCATACAACATTGTTGGAACCACTATTCCTTCAAACATACCCATTTTTGCTTTCCGGGATAATGTTCTCGACTTCCACACATTTTTCAAGGCTCCCAAAATTTTCGCCCCCTCCCCCACCCTATGATCCACTTCCGCTTCCATGGTTCCATCCGCTGACAGATCCACTCCCAGATATCTAAAACACTTCACTTCCTCCAGTTTTTCTCCATTCAAACTCACCTCCCAATTGACTTGACCCTCAACCCTACTGTACCTAATAACCTTGCTCTTATTCACATTTACTCTTAACTTTCTTCTTCCACACACTTTACCAAACTCCGTCACCAGCTTCTGCAGTTTCTCACATGAATCCGCCACCAGCGCTGTATCATCCGCGAACAACAACTGACTCACTTCCCAAGCTCTCTCATCCCCAATAGACTTCATACTTGCCCCTCTTTCCAAGACTCTTGCATTTACCTCCCTAACAACCCCATCCATAAACAAATTAAACAACCATGGAGACATCACACACCCCTGCCGCAAACCTACATTCACTGAGAACCAATCACTTTCCTCTCTTCCTACACGTACACATGCCTTACATCCTCGATAAAAACTTTTCACTGCTTCTAACAACTTGCCTCCCACACCATATATTCTTAATACCTTCCACAGAGCATCTCTATCAACTCTATCATATGCCTTCTCCAGATCCATAAATGCTACATACAAATCCATTTGCTTTTCTAAGTATTTCTCACATGCATTCTTCAAAGCAAACACCTGATCCACACATCCTCTACCACTTCTGAAACCACACTGCTCTTCCCCAATCTGATGCTCTGTACATGCCTTCACCCTCTCAATCAATACCCTCCCATATAATTTACCAGGAATACTCAACAAACTTATACCTCTGTTATATATATATATATATATATATATATATATATATATATATATATATATATGTATACATTGAGATGTATAAGTATGTATATGTGCATGTGTGGACATGTATGTATATACATGTGTATGTGGATGGGTTGGGCCATTCTTTTGTCTGTTTCCTTGCACTACCTCGCTAACGCGGAAGACAGCGACAAAGTATGATAAAGAAAATAAAACAGTAAAGTAAATGTACAAATATGTGAACCTTATATGGCAGTGGTAGAGTTGTGAAGTAATGTGTAGACCCCTGGTTGAGATGATGCCACAAGGGTGGTGGTGAGTTGATGGCAGTGCAGCATGGAGGGAGCCTCGTGATGCATATTTACTTATCACAGTGTATAGTAACTGTTTGCATTTCCTTATATTTATCTATTCATTTATAATTACCATAGGACTTATTTCTATGAATGGGTCCTGGTGTTACCCAAGACCTTTATAAAGGCTCCTGCACTACTTCCAGTAGCAGGGAAATGTAGACTCTTTTAGAATAAGTTCTTTGATGAGACTGCACTCCTGGTAATACAGCCTTGCTTATGTTGATTGTTCACTCACAAAGTAACCACTTGCAGGCATAGTTCAGTAACATCAACTTCTTGCAGGTGGAGCTTGGCAGCATCGCTTGCTTATACATCTACATGTTTATTCATATCATATCTACATTATATTTACAGTTAAGAATTTCTTTAGAGAGTGGTTGTCTTTAAAGCAAGCAATAGTGTAGAGAGCAACACCACACTCCTTGCATCATGCAGACACCAACCTGTACTATTTCTGCCTTTGTTGTGTCAACACACAGACTTCAAAATGTTTATGAATGACTTTTCTTTTTTCACTTAGTGATTAGCTGTTCAGGGAAGAGCCCGAGAATAGAATACCTGGCAGCAAATCTGTCTGGACCACCAACATTGTGTCTTCATCTGTATACAGGAATGAGTGTATCATACTTTTCAAGAACCTCTTCACGTATATTGTACCCATAGCATCTCATTGATGGTTTCTTTCTAGTTTTTACCAGTTGCATGTTTTACGTGTTTAAAGAGTCAAATCAGTAATTTGGAAGAAGAGTTTCTTATGCCACTTTATTGATTTTTTTCTCACATTCTGTACATAGTTCTGATTTGCATGTCAGGTTTATCTATTGGAACATACTTATCCATCTATCTCTGATACCTGTTCCCCCTGGGAACTCTAATCAGATGGGTGGCCTTAACAAAAGAGTGTCTCATATCCTTGTCCATAAATGCTTCCCTCGCATACACCATTTAACACATTCTTTCCCCATTGTTCTCCCTCTAGTACTCTTCCATTCTATTTCCCCATGTAACATTTGGTTGTCCTCTGACACCAGCCTCTTTAATTGTACTGTCATACACTCCTTGTAAACTCTCCATCTTGCATTCTTTCAGTATACCCAAACCACTCAAAAGTATTCGCCCACCCTACCACTTCCCAATTTATTCCCTTTGCATTTCCTGCTACACCAAATCTCTCATACACTCCTTTATTACTATTTTTTATCCCATCTAATCTTTCTGCATGCTCCTCTCAAATAACTCATTTCCACAGCCTGGATTCTTGACCTCTGTGATTCGTCTGATGCTCATGTTTCAGATACTTAAGTCTGGGTCGGGGACCATGCTGTCCCTTAATCCTTTCTTCACTTCCATACTTACACCTCTGCCCTTCATTACTCTATTAAGGGACTCAGTGACTCTTCTACTCAGTACTTCTCTCTCTCTCATCTCTCCCTCCATATCATCACTTACCCTAGATAGCTCCCAAATACTTAAAGTCTGTCACTTCTTCCTTTGTAATCAGTCATAGTATCTGAATTCTTTGCTATTTTCAATCAGATAGTAAAATTTCAGTTTTCTCTCATTTTTCCCCTGTGAACTATTGCCAGCATGGTGATGTACTATTTGTTGTGCCAAGACAGAGCAAGTATGTCTCCCAACCTGAGCACATGACTTGTGTCACAGCTGCCTTTCTGGGTGAACTTAGGCATGTTTCTTCAGTTGTGCCTGACTCCCTTGCAAGCATCAGTAGTATTGTCCAATAGGCACTGCACAAGGCTGAAATTTTATACAGAATTTGGGCTTATTGAACTTCTGTACAGTATTTGGGCTTTATTAGGTACTTTTCCATAAGCACTTTCATGACAGCCCGGACACACCAAGGGGGTCATTTTGAAGAATGTCTACATCGCTGCCTTTGTACAAGGTCATGTCCATCGCCATTCCTGCTTCACAGTCACAAAAGATGAAGATTTTTAATTCATACCTGTGATGCATAGATGGTATGTACTATTTGAACAATGGTCATTCTTTGAAAAACTCTTAGTGACTCATCTATAGCAAGTGTTTGGAATTATCAGAAAAGTTACGAAATTTGAAGAAATCATGGACCTACTTTTCCACAAGTGGTGCAAGTTATCAGGCTTCTCAATATCAGTGAAGCACAGGAAGTGCACAGCATGCAAGAATCTATTTTTGGTCATGTACTTTCTTCGTGCTGAGAAGGGAGTAAGCTTTCCTGTGCTGTATTTTTTCCATCAATAATGATGATGCCAAAAGCACACGGAGCTCATTCACACTTTTTTCTAAGCAACTTCAGCATTTTTGGGTATGGTGAAATTTCTTAGTCTCAAACAACATACTCAGAGTATTTATTGATATACTTATTATGTGTTCTATTTGGTCTCCTTCTTAGAATGTCAAGAATATACAAGTCTTAGTGATTTTTCATCCACAACTAAAGCATCTGTAATTATAGCATTGTATTTAGCAAAATCATACACAGTTGGGTTGAAGTTTCTACAATCAACCCAGACAAAGGCCTCCATTTCAACGTTGTAGTCTGCCTCACCCTCTCGTGCAGACTCTCTACATGCTTGATAGCATCTTCCACATTACTTCCTTTTTTTGAACTCACACTTTGGACTTTCTCTGCAGAGTCTTACAGTTTATTCTATTTCAGTTTCACCAGATTGTGGGTCTTCCTCATCAGTGCTTTCTGGGAATAGTAATCTGCTTATTTTCTCAGGGGTTGCCATTGCAAAGCAATCTCAGTTGTAGCACATGAGGTTGAGGGTTGGACATCAGCTGTTATCACATCAGTGGCCACCACCCATTGTCACTCTATGAGGCATCTCTCACTTCCTATGCATGTGCTGCCTGAGTTTGGTATGAGAATAAGTCAACATGCAATAGTCAAAATACAGGCAGTCAGCTCAAATTGGGACATGCACGATGATATTTATATGAAACTCCTAGGGCTACCACATGAATCTTCATATGAAGACTCCCATGGCTTAAGGGTTAAATGGCATATGGAAAGAGAGGTCAGTCTGTTAGTGTAAAGATGGGTATGTTTGAAGGTAACATAGTATCATTCATGTATGGATTTAAGTCTTTGGCCTTAAAAGCTTAAGAGAGGAAGAGGATGGATGTGAAAATGAAATTTTTGAGGACAACATGAGGTGTTAGGTGGGTTGATCATGTAAGAAATTACACTTTATATGAGAAGTGTTGTATTAAGCACATTCTAACTGAGAGAGCTGACTAGGTTGTGATGAAATGCTACAGACATAAGGAGATGATGGCCAATGAAATGCTGTATAAGAGGATCTTTGTGTCAGAAGTGGAGGGGGTGCTTAAAAAAAATTGTTGCCAAAAGGTGGGTCTAGCATTTAGTACTCACCATAGGAAACTATAGAATCATGAAGGAGTTATGTGATATATGTCTTGTCAAGTTTTATGTTTGAGATTGTGTTTTTGGACTGAAAGTCAGCTCACCACTTATGGGTGAAGCAGAAAGAAGAGACAGCTACCTGGGCCAAAGACTCATGACAGCCACTGAAGTGCTGGCTCATCATGCAGCCTTCACTACCCCTCCTCGTAACCATAAGGGAAGCACTAGTAATATACCTCTCTAGTCAGTGGCTGTAGGGGAAGACTGAGAAGTAGATGAAGGCTGAAGTTAAAGAGGTTTTGAAATATTGAGACCTGAACTTTCTGGAGGTTGAAAGGCGTATATGGAATAGAATGAATTGGATCAGTGTGGTATACAGGGGATGACCTGCTGTAAATGGATTGAACCAGGTCATTTGAATCAGTGAAAGTAGACCATAGAATATTATTTAGGGCTTGGCTATGGATGTTAGGCCATGGTGGCATTACATCATACATAACAGCTAGAGAGTGACATGTTTAATGAAGCCATTGTTCATTTGTTCCTGATGCTATCTTACCAAGGCTGGAGAAGCAGTTTGCTGATGCTATCTTACTGAGGCAGAAGAAGCAATTAGGCATTAAAAAAGTGTTGTAGTATACTTTTGAGAATAATATATTCATCTAACTTGAGCTTTGGTAATAGTTAAAAGTTGCAGTCGTTCAAGAAGGGAATCATTTAGACTGCTGTTATGTAAGTTTTTGCAGACCCATGAATGTTGCTTATGTTGCTTGTCACATCCACGCTAGCTGTCATGTGTAATGCATATAAACCAGAGCTCCCTATCAAAGCCAAGCCTCAGAGACTTTGACATGGTTTCCCTTGACCATTTTATAAGCCTTTGTTTAGGCTGTTAACAATACACTGCCCAATATATACTATATTGCTGCAATTTGCTCTTATCAGATACTTTACCAGCAGAATATTTTCAGTATTGTTTCAATTATATCACAGTGATGATATGTAAAGCACTTTTACAGCTATTGGATACATTTAGTATGAGTACTAGTGATGGCAAGTGGTATGGTGAAAAGAGAAGAGGTAGTGAGAGCTTTGCTTAAGATGAAATGTAGCAAAGTGGATGAATTGCAGTAGATGTTCTTAAGAAAGCAGATGACTCTGCTGTTATTTGGTTTGTTAGGATTTTTGTTGTATGTATAGATCATGACAAAGTGCCTGAGGATTGACAGAATGCTTGTATTGTGACTTTGTATGATGGCAAGAGGGACAGAAATGAATGAATTACAGAGGTATGATTTTTTTTTAATTTACCTGGTAAGTTGAATAGGAGAGTATTGATTGAGAGGTGCACCAAGCATCAGGTTGGGGAGGAGGAATGTGGTTTTAGATGATGTATGGATCAGAATTTTGCTTTGAAGAATTTGTGTGAGAAATACTTAGAGAAGCAGAAGAATTAGTATATGGCATTTGTGAATCTGGGAATGCATATGATAGGGTTAATAGAGAAGCTTTATGGAAATTATTACAAATATATGGTGTGAGATGAAAGCTATTGGGAGCAGTGAGGAGTTTCTGGTACATAGTTATTGATAGGCAGCCAGGCAAGTACATTACCAGTGCTACCCCCCTGGGTAGTGAATCATCATTTCAGTGGTTGTCAAGTTACACTCTTCTGACCCAGGTAGCTTTCCTTTCTTTCTGCCTCACCCACATGTGGACTACTGGCATTCTGTTCACAAATATGCAGTCTCTCTTTGTCACTTAACACTTAACAACACTTGACTCACACAGCAGATTCTTCATAAGTTCAGATTTTCCTGTTGTGATCACTGTGAGTACTGGCCTTGCCTTTTGGTGAAATGGTAGGAGAAATAGACGAAAATAGTAAGTAAGACACAGGCTGGAGCTTTAGATAAAAACATTAGGTAGAAGTAAACAGGAACATTCAATAGGAGCATTAGGTAGAAGTAGACAGGAACATTCAATAGGAGCATTAGGTAGAAGTAGTTGGTTGTAATATTAGAATATTAGTCAGGAACAGTAGGTAGACACATTAGGTAGAAGGAGTCAGTAGAAACATTAGGTAGGAGCCTCTGCAAACACCTTGCTGAAGTTTCCTTTTGCTCATAGCCTATGAGGGTGAGGCACTAAAGGCTGAGAAGCAGCACTGGAGTTCACTGGTTATTGAAAGTCTCTTGCCATGGCCATCCCCCTTGAAGAGGAAACAAGCATCAGAGAAATAGATAGATAGAGTAGTTTCTGTCATGGGAGTAAGCCACATATGTAACTAGGGAGGAGGAGGGTGAGTGGTCTAAGGTGAAGGTCATTGTATTGCAGGGGTGTGTGTGTTCTCACCATAACTTAATCTGTTTATGGATAGGATGGTGTGGGAGGTAAATTTGAGGGTTTTGGGAAGAGGGACAGGTTTGCAGTCTGTGTGGGGGGGGAAGGACGTTCTGGATGGTGACTCGGGTACTGTTTGCTGATGACTTAGCACTGTTGGCATATTTGGGTGAGAAACTGAAGAGGGTTTGAGGCAAGAAAGGGATAGAGTGAATTAGAGTGGTGTAGTATACAGGGAAGGGGGCGATGTGCTTGTCACTGGACTTAACCAGCGCCTATGAAATGGTTTTTGGGAAATGGAAGGTCTTTAGTACCTGGTTATTGATTTTTTTTTTTTTTTTTTTTTTTTCAAACTATTCGCCATTTCCCGCATTAGCGAGGTAGCGTTAAGAACAGAGGACTGGGCCTTTGAGGGAATATCCTCACCTGGCCCCCTCTGTCCCTTCTTTTGGAAAATTAAAAAAAAAAACGAGAGGGGAGGATTTCCAGCCCCCCGCTCCCTTCCCTTTTAGTCGCCTTCTACGACACGCAGGGAATACGTGGGAAGTATTCTTAATCCCCTATCCCCAGGGATAAAAGTACTTGATCACCATGCCACCACTCTACCGTGGCAGTGCCAAGAGCAAATGAAGAAATGGCCTCATTCACTCACATTCTCTCTATTTGTCATGTATAATGCACCAAAATCAGTCCCTATCAACCTGGTTATTGATAGGGACTGATTTTGGTGCATTATACATGACAAATAGAGAGAATGTGAGTGAATGAGGCCATTTCTTCATTTGCTCTTGGCACTGCCACGGTAGAGTGGTGGCATGGTGATCAAGTACTGAATAAGAAAGAAATATAATCTATCTGTTGTACTGTATATATTAATGTTACAAGTTTTTATTTAGTTTTCTTGAAAGCTAGGTAGAAGTGCAATATCTTGTGTCACAAAATTTGAAAATAATAACTCACACTAAGACCTCTTATTGCACCCCTACAATTAGCAAGATAAAGTTTTGAGCTTATATGGCCTCAATATTGATATGAAATATTTTCTTATGCCGTTTAATCCTCTGTAGTATATAGATGAGGCATATGATTTTACCTTTACCTCTATATTCCTTTTAAAGATGGCGTTGAATCATCAACTTTTGTTCATATAATGACAGAGAGATCATTTGACTGTTAAATGAAATTTGTTTAGGCATGTTTAAATAATTACATAAATGTCGTGCTTAGAATGGTCTTTTTAAGCCTTTTTTCATTCTACTTACGAGTGTAAAGTTACACAATCAAGCCCTGGCTTTTGTTGCCATTATGGGCCCATGGTCAGGTCTTATTTTGTATGTTATGGGATATCACTTTTCACCTGGGAGAAAGTACAAATGAAAGATGGTACAGTTATGTTCCTCAGACACAATGTTATTATTAATCTACCTTGGTGTAACATTATCATTGAGAAGAAATACAGTAGTCTTGCATATTAATCTCTTTTTATTTTCAGGTTTTGAAGGCTTGTACTGCAGTAACAACATCAATGATTGTTTTGATGTAACCTGCTCCGATGGTAAAGTTTGCTATGACATGGTCAACAGCTATGAATGTCGTTGTCCTGAGGGCTTCACAGGGGAAAACTGTTCTGTCAATATAGATGAGTGTGAAAGCAGTCCTTGCCTCAATGGAGGAGAGTGTCATGATGGCATGGCTAACTACAGTTGTGTCTGCCCACCAGGATACACAGGTAAAGATTATGTAATACTAATGATAGAATGGTTAACTGCAAAATTTAGTGCTTTATTTGCTCAAATCAAATTTGCTGTTATCAACTATATACCACGATACCCTTTGTAGAACTTCCAGGAATATCATGTACAGGTATTCTGCATGTATGCATTCAAATCCATACTAAGACCCATCTCTCATTTACTCCTTTATTCTCCTCAAATATCTCACTTTATCTTTCTGTTCCATCTCACTCTTTTTATGCAAAAAATGTGCATTTTTATCCATAAAACTATACTACTTCAGTACTCTTTCTTATATAATTGATAACTTCTGTGCAATATCCACTCTCCCTTTACTTTCCTCCTTCCATGTGCTCTTTTCTCTTTTAGACTCTATATACACCTCTGTAAGAATTTTTAAGGTGTAGGTGCTTTTTTTTCATGCAAACAGTGGAATCAAGCATATCACTCCTTTCTTTAGACATTGCCTCACCTAAGGGCTCACATATTTTCCTTTTGTTAGTCAGAGTTCCAGACTTAGTGTACATGTGTAGTTTTCTTTTATAGTGTCTGATTTTCCATTGTTGAGTTCTTTTTGATTTAGAGTATGGCATCTTGGTAATTGTAATTATATTATCCCTGGGGATAGGGGAGAAAGAATGCTTCCCACTTCCCATGTATTCACTGCGTGTCGTAAAAGGCGACTAAAAGGGGAGGGAGCAGGAGGCTGGAAATCCTCCCCCTCTCGTTTTTTAATTTTCCAAAAGAAGGAACAGAGAAGGGGCCAAGTGAGGACATTCCATCCAAGGCTTAGTCCTCTATTCTTGACGCTTCCTTGCTGGCACGGGACATGGCGAATATGTATGAAAAGAAATTATCAGCAGTGAGAATATATAACTGAGATTCAGAGCTGTATGATCAGATTTGTTGCCTATAAAGTTTTGATATTATATCACTGAAGATCTTAAGAGAAACATAGAGAGAAAGAGAACTTGCATCTTTAGAGGGGTGTGATGGAAGAGGACCCAGGAAGATGTAAAGCAGATAGAGTAGGCTCAAAAGGTGTGTTTAGATAAAGCAGCTTAGATATTTTTTGTTGGAAAACATTATTGGAAACACAAAGCTCTACAAAGTAACTGAAAGTTTTAATGGGCAGGGGCATTGCAAGACTGATATCAGGCAGTTTCCTTCTTAGTTATATGATGGTTTCATCAGTGGGGACTTTAATGAAAAGGGAAGTCACATCAAAGCTAAAGAGTTTATAATTAGGCAAATTAAGTTATAAACATTAATTTGCCTGATCATAAACTCATTAGCTTTGATATGAATTCCCTTTTCACCCAAAAGACTTGCTTCTCATGCTCTTTCTTCCCATAAATAGGTACATAATCACCAGTGATCACCTATTGCTCTCCATCCACTTTCAGTTTTACCCACATCAATTTAGAATTTACTTTCGTGCACTCTATCACATGCTCCAACAAATCCTGCTTCAGGAGTAGCGCAACTCCTTCCTTATCTCTTGTCCTCTCACCAACCCCTGACTTTAATCCCAAGACATTTCCAAACCATTCTTCGTCTTTACTCTTGAGTTTCGTTTCACTTGGAGCCTGAATATCCAGGTTTCCCTCCTCAAATATGTTACCTATCTCTCCTTTCATCTCATCTTGGTTACACCCTCACACATTCAGACACCCCAGTCTGAGCCTTCAAGAAGGATGAGCACTTCCTGCTTGATTCCCTCTGTTTCCTCTTTTAGAAATCGAAATACAAGAAGGGGAGGGCTTCCAGCTGCCTGCTCCCACTCCCTTTAGTCGCCTTCTATGATATGTCGGTAATGTGGAGGTAGAATTCTTTTCCCTTAACTCAGGAAACACATGAAGAATGGCCTATCCACTCATATACACATATATATACATAAACACCCATACATGCAAATATTATACTTTGTCACTGTCTTCCACATCAGCGAGGAAGCGCAAGGAAACAGACGAAAGAATGGCCCAACCCACCCACACACACATGTATATACATACACGTCCACACATGCACATATACATTCTTCTACATCTCAGCGTATACATATATATGCACACACAGACATATACATATATACACATTTACATAATTCTTACTGTCTGCCCTTATTCATTCCCATTGCCACCCCGCCACACATAAAATGACAGCCCCCTCCCCCCAAATGTGCGCGAGGTAGCGCTAGGATAAGACAACAAAGCCCATATTCGTTCACACTCAGTCTCTAGCTCTCATGTATAATGCACCGAAACCACAGCTTCCTTTCCACATCCAGGCCCTACAAAACTTTCCATGGTTTACCCCGGATGCTTCACATGCTCTGGTTAACTCCATTGACAGCACGTCGACCCAGGTATACCACATCGTTCCATTTCACTCTATTCCTTGCACGCTTTTCACCCTCCTGCATGTTCAGGCCTCAATCACTCAAAATCTTTTTCACGCCATCTTTCCACCTCCAATTTGGTCTCCCACTTCTTGTTCCTTCTACCTCTGACACATATATCCTCTTAGTCAATCTTTCCTCACTCATTCTCTCCATGTCACCAAACCATTTCAAAACACCGTCTTCTGCTCTCTCAACCACACTCTTTTTATTACCACACATCTTTCTTACCCTTTCATTACTTACTCGATAAAACCACCTCACACCACATATTGTCTTCAAACATCTCATTTCCCGCACATCCACCCTCTTCCACCACAACTTTATCCATAGCCCATGCCTCGCAACCATATAACATTGTTGGAACCACTATTCCTTCAAATATACCCATTTTTGCTTTCCAAGATAACGTTCTCGACTTTCACACATTTTTCAATGCTCCCCGAACTCTCGCCTCCTCCCGCACTCTATGATTCACTTTCGCTTCCATGGTTTCCCTCCACTGCCAAATCCACTCCCAGATATCTAAAACACCTCACTTCCTCCAGTTTTTCTCCATTCAAACGTACCTCCCAATTGACTTGTCCCTCAACCCTACTGTACCTAATAACCTTGCACTTATTCACATTTACTCTCAGCTTTCTTCTTTCACACTTTACCAAACTCAGTCACCAGCTTCTGCAGTTTCTCACACGAATCACCCACCAGTGCTGTATCATCAGCAAACAACAACTGACTCACTTCCCAAGCTCTCTCATCCACAACAGACTTCATACTTGCCCCTCCTTCCAAAACCTTTGCATTCACCTTCCTAACAACCCCATCCATAAATGAATTAAACATCCATGAAGACATCATGCACCCCTGCCACAAAGCAACATTTACTGAGAACCAATCACTTTCCTCTCTTCCTACAAGTACACATGCCTTACATCCTCGATAAACACTTTTCACTGCTTCTAACAACTTGCCTCCCACACCATATATTGTTGATACCTTCCACAAAGTATCTCTATCAACTCTATCATACGCCTTCTCCAGATCCATAAATGCTACATATAAATCCATTTGCTTTTCTAAGTATTTCTCACATATATTCTTCAATGCAAACACCTGATCCACACATCCTCTACCACATCCTCTAACCACGCTGCTCTTCCCCAATCTGATGCTTTGTACATGCCTTCACCTTCTTAATCAATACCCTCCCATATAATTTCCCAGGAATACTCAACAAACTTATACCTCTGTAATTTGAGCACTCACTTTTATCCCCTTTGCCTTTGTACAATGGCACTATGCAAGCATTCCGCCAATCCTCAGGCACCTCACCATGAGTCTCACATACATTGAATAACCTTACCAACCAGTCAACAATACAACCACCCCCTTTTTTAATAAATTCCACTGCAATAATATCCAAACCCGCTGCCATGCCGGCTTTCATCTTCCGCAAAGCTTTTACTACCTCTTCTCTGTTTACCAAATTATTTTCCCTAACCCTCTCACTTTGCACACCACCTCGACCAAGACACCCTATATCTGGGACTCTGGCATCAAACACATTCAACAAAGCTTCAAAATACTCACTCCATCTCCTTCTCACATCACCACTACTTGTTATCCCCTCCCCATTAGCCCCCTTCACTGATGCTTCCATTTGTTCCCTTGTCTTATGCACTTTATTTACCTCCTTCCAAAACATTTATTTTCCCTAAATTCTAATGATACTCTCTCACCCCAACTCTCATTTGCCCTCTTTTTCACCTCATGCACCTTTCTCTTGACCTCCTGCCTCTTTCTTTTATACATCTCCCAGTCATTTGCATTATTTCCTTGCAAAAATCATCCAAATGCCTCTCTCTTCTCTTTCACTAATGATCTTACTTCTTCATCCCACCACTCACTAACCTTTCTAATCTGCCCACCTTCCATGCTTCTCATGCCACAAGCATCTTTTGCGCAAGCCATCACTGCTTCCCTAAATACATCCCATTCCACACCCACACTCCTTACGTCCTTTGTTCTCACCTTTTTCCATTCTGTACTCAGTCTCTCCTGGTACTTCCTCATGCAAGTCTCCTTCCCAAGCTCACTTACTCTCACCACTCTCTTCACCCCAACATTCTCTCTTCTTTTCTGAAAACCTGTACAAATCTTCACCTTCGCCTCCACAAGATAATGATCAGACATCCCTCCAGTTGCACCTCTCAGCACATTAACATCTGGAAGTCTCTTTCGCGTGCCTATCAATTAACACGTAATCCAATAACACTCTCTGGCCATCTCTCCTACTTACATACGTATACTTATGTATTTATTCATTTATTTTACTTTATTGCTGTCTCCTATATTAGCGAGGTAGCACAGAGAAACAGACAAAAGAATGGCCCAACCCACCCACTTGCACATGTATATACATACACATCCACACACGCAAATATACATACCTATACATCTCAACATATACATGTATATACACACACTGACACACATATATACACATGTACATAATTCATACTGTCTGCCTTTATTCATTCCCATTTGCCACCCTGCCACACATGAAATAACAACCCCCTCCCCCCACATGTGCACGAGGTAGCGCTAGGAAAAGACAACAAAGGCCCCATTCGTTCACAGTCTCTAGGTGTCATATATAATGCACCGAAACAACAGCTCCCTTTCCACTTTCAGGCCCCACAGCACTTTCCATGGTTTACCCCAGACGCTTCACATGCCCTGGTTCAATCCATTGACAGCACGTTGACCCTGGTATACCATATCGTTCCAATTCACTCTATTCCTTGCACACCTTTCACCCTCCTGCGTGTTCAGACCCCAATCACTCAAAATCTTTTTCACTCCATCTTTCCACCTCCAATTTGGTCTCCCACTTCTCCTCATTCCCTCCACCTCTGACACATATATCCTCTTGGTTAATCTTTCCTCATTCATTCTTTCCATGTGACCAAACCATTTCAAAACACCCTTCTTCTGCTCTCTCAACCACACATTTTTGTTATTACCACACATCTCTCTTATCCTATTATTACTTACTCGATCAAATCACCTCACACCACATATTGTCCTCAAACATCTCATTTCCAGCACATCCACCCTCCTGTGCACAACTCTATCCATAGCCCATGCCTCACAACCATATAACATTGTTGGAACCACTATTTCTTCAAACATACCTGTTTTTGCTTTCCGAGATATTGTTCTCCACTTCCACACATTTTTCAATGCTCCCAGAACTTTCGCCCCCTCCCCCACCTTATGATTCACTACCACTTCCATGGTTCCATCCACTGCCAAATCCACTCTCAGATATCTAAAACAGTTCACTTCCTCCTGTTTTTCTCCATTCAAACTTACCTCCCAATTGACTTGTCCCTCAACCCTACTGTACCTAATAACCTTGCTCTTATTCACATTTACTCTCAACTTTCTTCTTTCACACACTTTACCAAACTCACTCACCAGATTCTGCAGTTTCTCACATGATTCAGCCACCAGCGCTGTATCATCAGCAAACAACAAATGACTTCCCAAGCTCTTTCATCCACAACAGACTGCATACTTGCCCCTCTTTCCAAAACTCTTGCATTCACCTCCCTAACAACCCTATCCATAAGCAAATTAAACAACCATGGAGACATCACACACCCCAACCACAAACCAACATTCACTGAGAACCACTCACTTTCCTCTCTTCCTACACGTACACATGCCTTACATCCTTGATAAAAACTTTTCTCTGCTTCTAACAACTTGCCTCCTTCACCAATTATTCTTATTACCTTCCACAGAGCATCTATATCAACTCTATCATATGCCTTCTCCAGATCCATAAATGCTACATACAAATCCATTTGCTTTTCTAAGTATTTCTCACAAACATTCTTCAAAGCAAACACCTGATCCACACATCCCCTACCACTTTTGAAACCACCCTGCTCTTCCCCAATCTGATGCTCTGTATATGCCATCACCCTTTCAATCAATATCCTCCCATATAATTTACCAGGAATACTCAACAAACTTATACCTTTGTAACTTGAGCACTCACTTTTATCCCTTTTGCCTTTGTACAATGGCACTATGCAAGCATTCCACCAATCGTCAGGCACCTCACCATGAGTCATACATATATTGAATAACCTTACCAACCAGTCAACAATACAGTCACCCCCTTTTTTAATATTATTCCACTGCAATACCATCCAAACCTGCTCCCTTGCCAGCTTTCATCTTCCGCAAAGCTTTTACTACCTTTTCTCTGTTTACCAAATCATGCTCCCTAACCCTCTCACTTTGCACACCACCTCAACCAAAACACCCTATATCTGCCACTCTATCATCAAACACATTCAACACACCTTGAAAATACTCACTCCATCTCCTTCTCACATCACCACTACTTGTTATCACCTCCCCATTAGCCCCTTCACTGAAGTTTCCATTTGTTCCCTTGTCTTACGCACTTTATTTACCTCCTTCTAGAACATCATTTTTTTTTTTTTTTTTGCCGCTGTCTCCCGCGTTTGCGAGGTAGCGCAAGGAAACAGACGAAAGAAATGGCCCAACCCACCCCCATACACATGTATATACATACGTCCACACACGCAAATATACATACCTACACAGCTTTCCATGGTTTACCCCAGACGCTTCACATGTCCTGATTCAATCCACTGACAGCACGTCAACCCCAGTACACCACATCGATCCAATTCACTCTATTCCTTGCCCTCCTTTCACCCTCCTGCATGTTCAGGCCCTGATCACACAAAATCTTTTTCACTCCATCTTTCCACCTCCAATTTGGTCTCCCACTTCTCCTCGTTCCCTCCACCTCTGACACATATATCCTCTTGGTCAATCTTTCCTCACTCATTCTCTCCATGTGCCCAAACCATTTCAAAACACCCTCTTCTGCTCTCTCAACCACGCTCTTTTTATTTCCACACATCTCTCTTACCCTTACGTTACTTACTCGATCAAACCACCTCACACCACACATTGTCCTCAAACATCTCATATCCAGCACATCCATCCTCCTGCGCACAACTCTATCCATAGCCCACGACTCGCAACCATATAACATTGTTGGAACCACTATTCCTTCAAACATACCCATTTTTGCTTTCCGAGATAATGTTCTCGACTTCCACACATTCTTCAAGGCTCCCAGGATTTTCGCCCCCTCCCCCACCCTATGATCCACTTCCGCTACCATGGTTCCATCCGCTGCCAGATCCACTCCCAGATATCTAAAACACTTTACTTCCTCCAGTTTTTCTCCATTCAAACTTACCTCCCAATTGACTTGACCCTCAACCCTACTGTACCTAATAACCTTGCTCTTATTCACATTTACTCTTAACTTTCTTCTATCACACACTTTACCAAACTCAGTCACCAGCTTCTGCAGTTTCTCACATGAATCAGCCACCAGCGCTGTATCATCAGCGAACAACAACTGACTCACTTCCCAAGCTCTCTCATCCCCAACAGACTTCATACTTGCCCCTCTTTCCAAAACTCTTGCATTTACCTCCCTAACAACCCCATCCATAAACAAATCAAACAACCATGGAGACATCACACACCCCTGCCACAAATCTACATTCACTGAGAACCAATCACTTTCCTCTCTTCCTATACGTACACATGCCTTACATCCTCGATAAAAACTTTTCACTGCTTCTAACAACTTGCCACCCACACCATATATTCTTAATACCTTCCACAGAGCATCTCTATCAACTCTATCATATGCATTCTCCAGATCCATAAATGCTAAATACAAATCCATTTGCTTTTCTAAGTATTTCTCACATACATTCTTCAAAGCAAACACCTGATCCACACATCCTCTACCACTTCTGAAACCACACTGCTCTTCCCCAATCTGATGCTCTGTACATGCCTTCACCCTCTCAATCAATACCCTTCCATATAATTTACGAGGAATACTCAACAAACTTATACCTCTGTAATTTGAGCACTCACTCTTATCCCCTTTGCCTTTGTACAGTGGCACTATGCACGCATTCCACTAGTCCTCAGGCACCTCACCATGAGTCTTTTTTTTTTTTTTTTTTTTTTGCTTTGTCGCTGTCTCCCGCGTTTGCAAGGTAGTGCAAGGAAACAGACGAAAGAAATGGCCCAACCCACCCCCATACAACATGTATATACATACGTCCACACACACAAATATACATACCTACACAGCTTTCCATGGTTTACCCCAGACGCTTCACATGCCCTGATTCAATCCACTGACAGCACATCAACCCCGGTATACCACATCGATCCAATTCACTCTATTCCTTGCCCTCCTTTCACCCTCCTGCATGTTCAGGCCCCGATCACACAAAATCTTTTTCACTCCATCTTTCCACCTCCAATTTGGTCTCCCACTTCTCCTCGTTCCCTCCACCTCTGACACATATATCCTCTTGGTCAATCTTTCCTCACTCATTCTCTCCATGTGCCCAAACCATTTCAAAACACCCTCTTCTGCTCTCTCAACCACGCTCTTTTTATTTCCACACATCTCTCTTACCCTTACGTTACTTACTCGATCAAACCACCTCACACCACACGTTGTCCTCAAACATCTCATTTCCAGCACATCCACCCTCCTGCGCACAACTCTATCCATAGCCCATGCCTCGCAACCATACAACATTGTTGGAACCACTATTCTTCAGACATACCCATTTTTGCTTTCCGAGATAATGTTCTCGACTTCCACACATTCTTCAAGGCTCCCAGGATTTTTCGCCCCCTCCCCCACCCTATGATCCACTTCCGCTTCCATGGTTCCATCCGCTGCCAGATCCACTCCCAGATATCTAAAACACTTTACTTCCTCCAGTTTTTCTCCATTCAAACTTACCTCCCAATTGACTTGACCCTCAACCCTACTGTACCTAATAACCTTGCTCTTATTCACATTTACTCTTAACTTTCTTCTTTCACACACTTTACCAAACTCAGTCACCAGCTTCTGCAGTTTCTCACATGAATCAGCCACCAGCGCTGTATCATCAGCGAACAACAACTGACTCACTTCCCAAGCTCTCTCATCCCCAACAGACCATGAGTCATACATACATTAAATAACCTTACCAACCAGTCAATAATACAGTCATCCCCTTTTTTAATAAATTCCACTGCAATACCATCCAAACCTGCTGCCTTGCCGGCTTTCATCTTCCGCAAAGCTTTTACTACCTCTTCTCCCTAAAATTTAATGATACTCTCTCACCCCAACTCTTATTGCCCTCTTTTACCCTTTTTGTACCATTATCTTGACCTCCTGCCTCTTTTTAAACCAGGCATTCCCAATCACCAGTCCTTTTTCAGCACACAAATCCACAAGCTCTTCACCATTTCCAATTACAACACTGAACACCCCATGTACACCAATTATTCCCTCAACTGCCACATTACTCACCTTTGCATTCAAATCACCCCTCACTATAACCCGGTCTCTTGCATCAAAACTACTAACACACTCACTCAGCTGCTCCCAAAACACTTGCCTCTCATGATCTTTCTTCTCATGGACAGGTGCATATGCACCAATAATCACCCATCTCTCTCCATCCACTTTCAGTTTTACCCATATCAATCTAGAGTTTACTTTCTTACACTCTGTCACATACTCCCACCACTCCTGTTTCAGGAGTAGTGCTACTCCTTCCCCTGCTCTTGTCCTCTCACTAACCCCTGACTTTACTCCCAAGACATTCACAAACCACTCTTCCTCTTTACCCTTGAGCTTCATTTCACTCAGAGCCAAAACATCCAGCTTCCTTTCCTCAGACATACTTCCTATCTTTCGTTTTTTCTCATCTTGGTTACATCCACACACATTTAGACACCCCAATCTGAGCCTTTGAGGAGGATGAACACTCCCCGCATGACTCCTTCTGCTTCCCCTTTTAGAAAGTTAAAATACAAGGAGGGGAGGGTTTCTAGCCCCCCACTCCCGTGCCCTTTAGTCGCCTTCTACAACACGTGAGAAATGTGTGGGAAGTATTCTTTCTCCCCTATCCCCAGGGATAGAAATCTACATACATATATGTATCAACATAAACACATATTTATACATATACATATACAGACATATACATATAGATACATGTTCATATTCATACTTGCTTGCCTTCATCCATTACTGGCACTACCCTGTCCCACAGGAAACAGAATTGCTTCCTCCTTCCTCAGTGAGGTAGTGCCAGGAAAACAGATAAAAGAGGTCCATTTGTTCACATTCAATCTCAAGCTGTCTTGTATGATGCACCAAAACAACAGCTTCCTATCCACATCCAGGCCCCACAGTCTGTAGGTGTCATGTGTAATACACCGAAACTACAGCTTCCTAACCACATCCAGGCCCCACAAACCTTTCCATTGTTTACCCCAGACATTTACATGCCCTGGTTCTGTCCATTGACAGCATGTCGACTCCAGTATACCACATCGTTCCATTTCATTCTATTCCTTGCGCTCCACTCACCCTCCTGTATGTGCAGGTCCCAATTGTTCAAAATCTTTTTCATTCCATTCTTCCACCTCCAATTTGGTCTTCCACTTCTTGTTCCCTTCACCTATGACACAGAGATTGACAAAGAGGATTCTTTGTCAATCTTTCCTCACTCATTCTCCCCATATGTCCTTACCATTTCAACACATCCCCTTCTGTTCTCTCATCCACACTTTTTTTATTTTCACACATCTCTATTACCCTTTCATTACTTACTCGATCAAACCCCCTCACACCACTGACTGTCCTCAAACATTATATATCCAGTGCATCCACCCTCCTCCATACAACCCTATGTATAGCCCATGCCTCTCAACCATATGATATTGTTGGAACTACTGTTCCTTCAAACATACCTGTTTTTGCTCCGAGATAATGTTCTCTCCTTCCACACATTCTTTAGTGCTCCCAAAACCTTTGCCCCTCCCCCACCTTGTGACTCACTTCTGTTTCCATGGTTCCATTTGTTGCCAAGTCCACTCCCAGATATCTAAGACACTTCACTTCCTCCAATTTTTCTCCATTCAAACTTACCTCTCAATCAACTTGTCCTTTAACCCTACAGAACCAAATAACCTTGCTCTTATTCACATTTACTTTCAGCTTTCTCCCTTCTCACACTTTTCCAAACTCAGTCACCAGCTTTTGCAGTTTCTCCCTTAAATCAGCCACCAGAGCTGTATCATCAGCAAACGACAACTGACTCACTTCCCAGGCCCTCTCATACCCGACAGACTGGATACATGCCCCTCTCTCTAAAACTCTTGCCTTTACCTCCCCAACCATCCCATCCATAAACAAATTAAACAACCATGAGGACATCACACACCTCTGCCAGAAACCAACCTTCTTTGGGAACCAATCACTTTCCTCTCTTCCTACTCGCACACATGCCTTACATCCTTGGTAAAAACTTTTCACTTCAAGCAGCTTACTTCCTACACCATATAATCTTAAGACCTTCCACAAGGCATCTCTCTCATATGCCTTCTCCAGATCCATAAATGTTACAAATCCATCTGTCTTTCTAAGTATGTCTCACACATTCTTCAAAGCAAACACCTGTTCCACATATCCTCCACCACTTCTGAAACCACACCACTCTTCCCCAATCTGATGCTTTGTACATGCCTTAACCCCCTCATTTAATACCCTCCCATGCAATTTCCCAGGAATACCCAATAAACTTATGCCTCTTTAGTTTGAACATTCACCTTTATCCCCTTTGCGTTTGTACAATTGCACTATGCATGCATTCCACCAATCCTCTGGCACTTCACCATGATCCACACATACATTGAATATCCCCACCTGCCAATCAACAACATAGCCACCCTCTTTCTCAACAAACTCCACCGCAACATCATCCAAACCCACCGCCTCCACAAAGCTTTCACCACCTCTTCCCTTTTAACCAAGCCATTCTCCCTAACCCTCGTACTTTGCACACCACAACAACCAAAGCACCCTACATCTGCCACTCTATCATCAAACACATTCTAGAAACCTTCAAAATACTCTGTCTCCTTGCTTCATCACTACCTGTTATTACTAACCCCCCCCCACCCTTGCCCCCTTCACTGATGTTCTCATTTGTTCTCTTGTCTTATGCACGTTACTTACCTCCTTCCAGAACTCTTTATTCTCTCTAAAATTTTATGGTACTGTCTCACCCCAGCTCTCATTTACCCCCTTTTTCAACCCTTGCACCCTCCTCTTGACCTCCTTCCACTTTCCTTTATACATTACCCTGTCATTTGCACTCCTTCCTTGTTTGTATCGTCCAAACACCTCTCTTTTCTCTTTCTCTAACAACTTTACTTCATCCCACCACTCACTGCCCTTTCTTATCTGCCCACCTCCAATCTTTCTTTTGCCACATGCATCTTTTGCACATACCATTACTGCTTCCCTACATACATTCCATTCCTCACCCACTCCCCTCACGTCACTTGCTCTCATCTCATACACATATATATACATAAACGCCCATACTCATATACATACACATACATATACATATCATCATTTATACATATACATATACATATATACTCATGTACATATTCATACTTGCTTGCCTTCAATCCATTCCTGGTGCCAACCTGCCCCACAGGATACAGCATCACTGGCCTTGCTTCAGCAAGGTAGTGCCAGGAAACAGAAAAAAAAGCCATATTTGTTCACACTCAATCTCAATCTATCATGTGTAATGCACTGAAACCACAGCTCCCTGTCCAAATCCAGGTCCCACAGACCTTTCCATGTTTTACCCCAGACGTTTCACATGCCCTGGTTCAGTCCATTGACAGCATGTCAACCCTGGTATACCACATCATTTCAGTTCACTCTATTCCTCGCCTGCCTCTCCCCCTACTGTATGTTTAGGCCCCAATCACTCAAAATCTTTTTCATTCCATCCTTCCACCTCCAGTTTGGTCTCCCACTTCTTATTCCATACACCTGACGCATGTATTCTCTTTGTCAACCTTTCCTCACTCTTTCTCTCCATATGTCCAAGTCATTTCAGCACACCCTCTTCTGCCCTCTCAACCATACTCTTTTTAATACCTCATATCTCTCTTATCCTTTCATTATTTGCTTGATCAAACCACCTAACACCATGCATTGTCCTCAGATATTTCATTTCCAACACATCCACCCTTCTCCATCTATATCTATAACCCATGCCTCACAACCATGTAATATTGTTGGAACTACTGTTCCTTCAAACCTACCCATTTTTGCTCTCGAGATAACATTCTCTCTTTCCACACATTCTTCATCACTCCTAGAATCTTTGCCCCCTTCCCCATCCTGTGACTCACTTCCGCTTCCATTGGTCCATTTGCTGCCAAGTCCACTCTCAGATATCTAAAACACTTCACTTCCTCCATACTGTCATGTTGAATAGGGGTACTTCTACCCTTATATCATGCATAGTTAAAGAATAAGTGGAATGGTGTATGTATAGGAGGCATTTAAGGATAGAGATAATTGGAGACTCTCTTGCCATGGGCACTCCTTTGATGAGAGTTCCTGGAGGGAACAGGTGTTAGAGATATACATGTTAGATAGATCAAAGTTTTCATTATAAGAAACTTCCATTTGATTCTTTTATTATTGTTTTTTCAGGTCATAATTGTGAAAACGATGTAGATGAATGTGAATTGCTGCGTCCTTGTGTCAACGGTATCTGTGAGAACACTAATGGGTCATACCAGTGTTACTGTCGCCCTGGATTCTCTGGAGACCACTGCAACCTGGAGTTTGACGAGTGCCTTTCTCGACCATGTCGCAATAGTGGTACCTGCATCAACAGAATTAATGGTTATGAGTGTGTATGCCAGCCTGGTTTTACAGGCACTGACTGTGATATTGACATTGACGAGTGTGCAAGTGCCCCATGTCAGAATAATGCTACCTGCGATGACGGTATTGCCACCTTCACTTGTGAGTGCCTGCCTGGCTTTGCTGACAAGCTTTGCTCCACCAATATTGATGAGTGTGAGGTATGCATTTCCTTTTGCTTGTTTGGTTATGTTTGATAGTTTTTGCCATGTAAATACTGTATTGGTTTTATAATCACATGTTTATGTACTACATTTTTCATTCACAATATATTTGATATAATTTTTTTTCTTCATTCATATGCTCTTCTGTAAGTTTCACTGGCAAGCATGGTGTTTGAAGTTCCATTCTATTTAAGTTGCCTAACTCTTTTCACTTAATTGGTTGATTAATTATTTCATTCCTTTTCTGCTTTTCCTAGAGACCATTGATTATTATTTTATAAGTACATGGTGTAAATGTTTTAAAGTTATTACTTTAGAGTTTATTTTTTAATATTTTGATGTTTTAATAATAAGAGTATGCTCACATGTTACATTCTAGTCAGACCCTTGTATGAATGAGGGTGTTTGCACTGATGGCATCAACCACTACACATGTAACTGTAGTGATACCGGCTTCAAAGGACCGCAGTGTGAAGTAAATATTGATGACTGTGAGTCATCTCCATGCCAGCATGGTTCGACTTGTTCCGACTTTGTAAAGGATTACAAGTGCCTCTGCTATGATGGTTATACAGGTTTGTCATTTCATGAAACTTTTTGAGAAATATTTGAATGACAGGCAAATTTATATTTGATTGAAGGTATGCATAGCTAGAATTTGGATTTAGTTGAACAGTTAACACTTGATAGGGCAATACCTTCTCAGGTATGTTATAGTACCTAATTTTCCTCAGATTCACTGTTAGACAATTCTGTATCTAATTCTTTGCCCTCATCTGCTACCACTGAGCATATGTCATCTATATTTCTCATGTAAGATCTTCCAAGAGCTCTCCCAGCTCCAAGTAGGAAAAGCATGTGGCCCAGTTGGCATACTTCCTGGAGTCATATGTGATTGTGCCTCTGAACTAGCTCTAATTCTTGCTTGCCTGCATCGCCTTGGTATGAAAACCCAGACTTTTCCTTCATTTTGGAAGCATGCCTAGTTACAGCCCATCCCATAAGAAAGGTGACAGCTTAAACTCTTTCATCTATTGCCACATTGCTCTCCCTTGTGCTATCTCCAGATTCTTTCAAACTTCTCTTAACTCACTTGATTAAACACAAAGAATCCCATTTCTTTCCCTTTGATCACCACTATGAATTTTCCAGTGGTAGGTCTACTGGTGGTCTTCTCTCCTGTGTAACTCGCATCAGCTCCTCATCTCTCAGGGATTTTGGGAAGATTTTGTCATGACCATAAGCATCTCTTAAGCATCTGATAAGATGCTGCTTAAGTTTTTGCTTTATGGTTTGGGAATGTCTTGGGAGTAAAGTCAGGGGTTGGTGAGAGGACAAGAGCAAGGGAAGGAGTAGCACTACTCCTGAAACAGGAGTGGTGGGAGTATGTGATAGAGTGTAAGAAAGTAAACTTGAGATTGATATGGGTAAAACTGAAAGTGGATGGAGAGATGGGTGATTATTGGTGCAAATGCACCTAGGCATGAGAAGAAACATCACGAGAGGCAAGTGTTTTGGGAGCAACCGAGTGAGTAATGTGGCAGTTTAGGGAATAATTGGTGTACATGGGGTGTTCAGTGTTGTAAATGGAAATGGTGAAGAGCTTGTAGATTTGTGCACTGAAATAGGACTGGTGATTGGGAATACCTGGTTTAAAAAGAGAGATATACATAAGTATACGTATGTGAGTAGGAGAGATGGCCAGAGAGCATTATTGGATTACCTGTTAATTGATAGGTGCGCGAAAAAGCCTTTTGGACGTTGATGTGCTGAGAGGTGCAACTGGAGGGATGTCTGATCATTATCTTGTGGAGGCGAAGGTGAAGATTTGTAGAGGTTTTCAGAAAAGAAGAGAGAATGTTGGGGTGAAGAGAGTGGTGAGAGTAAGTGAGCTTGGGAAGGAGGCTTGTGTGAGGAAGTACCAGGAGAGACGGTACAGAATAGAAAAAGGTAAGATCAAAGGATGTAAGGGGAGTGGGGGAGGAATGGGATGTATTTAGGGAAGCAGTGATGGCTTGCGCAAAAGATGCTTGTGGCATGAGAAGCGTAGGAGGTGGGCAGATTAGAAAGGGTAGTGAGTGGTGGGATGAGGAAGTAAGATTATTAGTGAAAGAGAAGAGAGAGGTATTTGGATGATTTTTGCAGGGAAATAAAGAGAATGAGTGGGAGATGTATAAAAGAAAGAGGGAGGAGGTCAAGAGAAAGGTGCAAGAGGTATAAAAGAGGGCAAATGAGAGTTGGGGTGAGAGAGTATCATTAAATGTTAGGGAGCATAAAAAGATGTTTTGGAAGGGGGTAAATAAAGTGCGTAAGACAAGGGAACAAATGGGACCTTCAATGAAGGGGGCTAATGGGGAGGTGATAACAAGGGGGCTAATGGGGAGGTGATAACAAGTAGTGGTGATGTGAGAAGGAGATGGAGTGAGTATTTTCAAGGTTTGTTGAATGTGTTTGATGATTGAGTGGCAGATATAGGGTGTTTTGGTCGAGGTGGTGTGCAAAGTGAGAGAGTTAGGGAGAATGATTTGGTATACAGAGAAGAGGTACTAAAAGCTTTGCAGAAGATGAAAGCTGGCAAGGCAGCAGGGTTGGATGGCATTGCAGTGGAATTTATTAAAAAAGGGGGTGACTGTGTTGTTTACTGGTTGGTAAGATTATTTAATGTATGTATGACTCATGGTGAGGTGCCTGAGGATTGGCAGAATGCTTGCATAGTGACATTGCACAAAGGCAAAGGGGATAAAGGTGAGTGCTCAAATTGCAGAGGTATAGGTTTGTTGAGTACTGGGAAATCATATGGGAGGGTATTGATTGAGAGGGTGAAGGCATGTATAGAGCATCAGATTAGGGAAGAGCAGTGTGGTTTCAGAAGTGGTAGAGGATGTGTGGATCAGGTGTTTGCTTTGAAGAATGTATGTGAGAAATACTTAGAAAAGCAAATGGATTTGTATGTAGCATTTATGGATCTGGAGAAAGGCATATGATAGAGTTGATAGAGATGCTCTGTGGAAGGTATCAAGAATATATGGTGTGGGAGGCAAGTTGTTAGAAGCAGTGAAAAGTTTTTATCAAGGATGTAAGGCATGTGTACGTGTAGGAAGAGAGGAAAGTGATTAGTTCTCAGTGAATGTAGGTTTGCGGCAGGAGTGCGTGATATCTCCATGGTAGTTTAATTTGTTTATGGATGGGGTTGTTAGGTAGGTGAATGCAAGAGTTTTGGAGAGAGGGGCAAGTATGCAGTCTGTTGTGGATGAGAGAGCTTGGGAAGTGAGTCAGTTGTTCGCCGATGATACAGTGCTGGTGGCTGATTCGAGTGAGAAACTGCAGAATCTGGTGAGTGAGTTTGGTAAAGTTTGTGTAAGAAGAAAGCTGAGAGTAAATGTGAATAAGAGCAAGGTTATTAGGTACAGTAGGGTTGAGGGACAAGTCAATTAGAAGGTAAGTTTGAATGGAGAAAAACTGGAGGAAGTGAAGTGTTTTAGATATCTGGGAGTGGATTTGGCAGCGGATGGAACCATGGAAGCGGAAGTGAGTCATAGGATGGGGGAGGGTGCAAAAATGCTGGGAGCGTTGAAGAATGTGTGGAAGGTGAGAACGTTATCTTGGAAAGCAAAAATGGGCATGTTTGAAGGAATAGTGGTTTCAGCAATATTATGTTGTTGCAAGGCGTGGGCTATTGATAGAGTTGTGTGGAGGAGGGTGGATGTGCTGGAAATGAGATGTTTGAGGACAATATGTGGTGTGAGGTGGTTTGATCGAGTAAGTAATGAAAGGGTAAGAGAGATGTGTAGTAATTAAAAGAGTGTGGTTGAGAGAGCAGAAGAGGGTGTTTTGAAATGGTTTGGTCACATGGAGAGAATGAGTGAGGAAAGATTGGCAGAGGATATACGTGTCAGAGGTGGAGGGAACGCTGATAAGTGGGAGACCAAATTGGAGGTGGAAAGATGGAGTGAAAAAGATTTTGAGCGATTGGGGCCTGAACATGCAGGAGGGTGAAAGGCGTGCAAGGAATAGAGTGAATTGGAACAATGTGGTATACTGGGGTCGATGTGCTGCCGTTCGATTGAACCAGGGTATGTGAAGTGTCTGGGGTAAACCATGGAAAATTTTGTGGGACTGGATGTGGAAAGGGAGCTGTGGTTTCAGTGCATTATACATGACAGCTAGAGACTGAGTGTGAACAAATGTGGCCTTTGTTGTCTTTCCTAGCGCTACCTCGCACACATGCGGGGGGAGGGGACTGTCATTTCATGTGTGGCAGGGTGGCGATGGGAATGAATAAGGGCAGGAAGTGTGTATATGTATATGTCTGTGTGTGTGTATATGTATACTTTGAGATGTATAGGTATGTATATGTGCATGTGTGGACGTGTATGTATATACATTGTATGTGGGTGGGTTGGGCCATTCTTTCATCTGTTTCCTTGCGCTACCTCGCTAACGCGGGAGACAGCGACAAAGTATAATAAATAAGTAAATGAATGAATAAGTAGTTTTTTCCTCTGTTCATGTATAGCTTCATTTCCAGCCATTCTGTTGCAGTAGTTGTTGATGAAGTGACTTCCCCCTTTTCCTATAGACAGTTATCTCCTTCATGGTTTAGTACATCTTCCCTATCCAACCTCTTACCCTATTCAGTCTTATGCTGATGATTCCACTTTACACATTTCATATCACTCTCCCTCTCCTCCTCCTACTTACATTACTCACTCTCTGTCTTGTACTGAACACATTTCTTCTCATTCTATCCTTTGTTCAACATCTTGGAATAGGGAAACGGTAACCTGGTTAAGGTTTATGGTGCTAGAACACAGTTGTATCTCTTTCTATGTTAAATTTTAGAGCATCAATGACATAAACATGTTGGGCTTGGTCATATCCTCCACTCTGTCATGGAAATTACACATAAATCAGCACCAGAAAGTCTGCTTTCCTAAAGCTGGGGATGTTATATAGGTGCATAATTTTTTGTGGGTAGCTATCTCGTATCCACAAGGGTGTTATTTCTCCTGTTTTGCAGTACTGCTCACAAAACTGGGATGGATCTTTGTTCGCCTCTTTGTCAATGGGAGTGGAATCAAAAGCTTTCCAACCTCACTGTTAGCAAGAGTGGAATCAAAAGCTTTCCAATCTCACTGTTAGCAAGAGTGGAATCAAAAGCTTTCTATCTCAGTCATTCTCTGGGCATTACTTGTCTTTTTCCATTCCTTTTTGTGCGCTGTGATGTTGCTGCTTTTTCTCTCTCTTCTTTAGGTAAAATTTTGGCCACTGCTCTGGTGAGCTGTCTGCATGCATTCCTGCTATTGAGGCTTGGGATTGAAGCATGCATGTTGCTGCCGCTCCCCAAAGCTGCTCTTTGGAGGCTGGCTACTCAAGAATTGACTATTATGAGCAATTAAATAGGGAATTCTCTTCCAACTTTTGTCTCTCCCTCTTTATGTAACCTTTCTACAGATCTATAAGCACCTGTGGAGCTTTGATTGATTTCTGTATTCCTTTATTGTAACATTTTTCTTTTCAGCTGAGATGGCCTTTGAGTTGGCATGTTTTTGCCTGTGCCATGATGGTTTAACAATCAGGCCCCACTGACCTTTCCATGTTTTTCCCCAGCTGCTTTATATGTCATAGTTCAATGTGTTGACAGCACATCACCAACTGTATGCCACACTGCTCCAATTCACTCTATCCCATACATGCCTTTCACCCTCTTGCATGCTCAGGTCCCAAGCATTCAAAATCTTTATCACTCTCTCTTTCCATCTCCAGTTAGGTCTCTCTTTCTCTTTTTCCCCTCCACTTCTGACACATATATCCTCCTTGTCAACTTTTCTTAACTCATGCTTTATAATGTTGAGACCATTTTAGCACACACTCTTCTTATTATTATATCTGTCTCTTTTTTTTTTTTTTTTTTTTTTTTTATACCTCGTCGCTGTCTCCCGCGTTTGCGAGGTAGCGCAAGGAAACAGACGAAAGAAATGGCCCAACCCCCCCCATACACATGTACATACATACGTCCACACACGCAAATATACATACCTACACAGCTTTCCATGGTTTACCCCGGACGCTTCACATGCCTTGATTCAATCCACTGACAGCACGTCAACCCCTGTATACCACATCGCTCCAATTCACTCTATTCCTTGCCCTCCTTTCACCCTCCTGCATGTTCAGGCCCCGATCACACAAAATCCTTTTCACTCCATCTTTCCACCTCCAATTTGGTCTCCCTCTTCTCCTCGTTCCCTCCACCTCAGACACATATATCCTCTTGGTCAATCTTTCCTCACTCATTCTCTCCATGTGCCCAAACCACTTCAAAACACCCTCTTCTGCTCTCTCAACCACGCTCTTTTTATTTCCACACATTTCTCTTACCCTTACGTTACTTACTCGATCAAACCACCTCACACCACACATTGTCCTCAAACATCTCATTTCCAGCACATCCATCCTCCTGCGCACAACTCTATCCATAGCCCACGCCTCACAACCATACAACATTGTTGGAACCACTATTCCTTCAAACATACCCATTTTTGCTTTCCGGGATAATGTTCTCGACTTCCACACATTTTTCAAGGCTCCCAAAATTTTTGCCCCCTCCCCCACCCTATGATCCACTTCCGCTTCCATGGTTCCATCCGCTGACAGATCCACTCCCAGATATCTAAAACACTTCACTTCCTCCAGTTTTTCTCCATTCAAACTCACCTCCCAATTGACTTGACCCTCAACCCTACTGTACCTAATAACCTTGCTCTTATTCACATTTACTCTTAACTTTCTTCTTCCACACACTTTACCAAACTCCGTCACCAGCTTCTGCAGTTTCTCACATGAATCCGCCACCAGCGCTGTATCATCAGCGAACAACAACTGACTCACTTCCCAAGCTCTCTCATCCCCAACAGACTTCATACTTGCCCCTCTTTCCAAGACTCTTGCATTTACCTCCCTAACAACCCCATCCATAAACAAATTAAACAACCATGGAGACATCACACACCCCTGCCGCAAACCTACATTCACTGAGAACCAATCACTTTCCTCTCTTCCTACACGTACACATGCCTTACATCCTCGATAAAAACTTTTCACTGCTTCTAACAACTTGCCTCCCACACCATATATTCTTAATACCTTCCACAGAGCATCTCTATCAACTCTATCATATGCCTTCTCCAGATCCATAAATGCTACATACAAATCCATTTGCTTTTCTAAGTATTTCTCACATACATTCTTCAAAGCAAACACCTGATCCACACATCCTCTACCACTTCTGAAACCACATTGCTCTTCCCCAATCTGATGCTCTGTACATGCCTTCACCCTCTCAATCAATACCCTCCCATATAATTTACCAGGAATACTCAACAAACTTATACCTCTGTAATTTGAGCACTCACTCTTATCCCCTTTGCCTTTGTACAATGGCACTATGCACGCATTCCGCCAATCCTCAGGCACCTCACCATGAGTCATACATACATTAAATAACCTTACCAACCAGTCAACAATACAGAGAAGAGGGTGACTGTATCTGTCTCTTATTACTCATTTATTTTGTACATGATGAAACCACCTCATGCCTCATACTGTCTTTGAATATTTCATCTCCATCACATCCACCCTTCTCCACACATACTCATTTGTAGCCATAGCTGTAGGCCCATGCTTTGCATCCATACAGTAGTGTTGGGATTACTTTCCCTTCAAACATAACCATTTTTGCCTCTACAGGAAATGAACTCTCTTTCCACACATCCCTTAATGCTCCTAGACCCTTAACTCCCTCACTTACCCTGTGACTTGCATCTACTTCCATGGCACCATTTGCTACCATGTCTACTGCTAGATATTCAAAACACTACACTTCCTCAAAATATTCTCCATTTAAACTTACAACCTAATAGCCTTGCTTTTGGTCACATGTACTTTCAACTTCCTCCTTTCACACTTTCTCCCTAATTGAGAAACCAACCTCTTCAGAGTCTCATTCATATCAGCTATCAGTGCCTATCTGACACTTTCCATCCCCCTCTCACCCACTTCAGACTGCATACTCACCCCTCTTTCTATGAACTTGCATATACCTCCCTCACCACTTGATTTATAAACAAATCAAACAGCCATGGAGACATCACACACACACCTCTACTGTTGTCCCATCTTTACTAGGAACTAGTTACCCTCTAGCTCCTTGCAAACATGCCTTACACTCGATAAAACCTTTTCACAGCTTCTAGTACCTTTCCTCTTACACTATACAGTTGTATGAATTTGCATAAGGCATCTTCATCAACCCTCTCATATGTTACCCATGTGCATGGTGAATCACTAAATGAAAACAGGCTGAAACTGCCAAGCATATGACATGTCTACCTTAATAGTGTATTATATGCACATCTCACAATGCAGTCATATTATATGATAATTCTCTTTTGTGTTTCACTATTCTTTTATGTATTATTTATTATACTTTGTCACTGTCTCCTGTGTTTTAGCGAGGTAGCACAAGGAAACAGATAAAGAATGGCCCAACCCACCCACATACTCATGTATATACATAAACACCCAACTATGCTCTTATACCTATACATTTCAACATATACATACATATACAGGCATATACATAGATACAATTGTACATATTCATACTTGCTGCCTTCATCCATTCCCATCGCCACCCTCCACACATGAAATGGCAGCCCTTCCCCCCACAGGTGCACGAGGTAGCTCTAGGAAAAGACAACAAAGGCCACATTCGGTCACATGCATTCTCTAGCTGTCATGTGTAATGCGCGGAAACCACATCTCCCTTTCCACATCCAGGCCCTACAAAGCTTTCCATTGTCCTGGTTCAATCCATTGACAGGACGTCGACTCTGGTATACCACATCGTTCCAATTCACTCTATTCCTTGCACGTCTTTCACCCTCCTGTATGTTCAGGCCCTGATCGCTCAAAATCTTTTTCATTCCATCCTTCCACCTCCCACTTCTCTTCATTCCCTCCACCTCTGACACATATATCTTCTTTGTCAATCTTTCCTCACTCATACTCTCCATGTGACCAATCCATTTCAATACACCCTCTTCTGCTCTCTCAACCACACTTTTTTTATTACCACACATTTCTCTTACCCTTACGTTACTCAGTCACACCACCTCTCACCACATGTTGTCCTCAAACATCTCATGTGCAACACATCCACCCTCCTCCACACAACCCTATCTATAGCCCATGCCTTGCACCCATATAACATTGTTGGAACCACTACTCCTTCAAACATACCCATTTTTGCTCCGAGATAACATTCTCGCCTTCCACACATTCTTTAACACTCCCAGAACCTTTGCCCCCTCCCCCACTCTGTGACTTACTTCCACTTCCATGGTTCCATCCACTGCTGAATCCCCTCCCAGATATCTAAAACACTTCACTTCCTCCAGTTTTTCTTCATTCAAACTTACCTCCCAGTTGACTTGTCCCTCAACCCTACTGAACCTAATAACCTTGCTCTTATTCATATTTACTCTCAGCTTTCTTCTTTCACACACTTTACCATACTCAGTCTTCAGCTTCTGCAGTTTCTCACCTGAATCAGCCACCAGCACTGTATCATCAGCAAACAACAACTGACTCACTTCCCAAGCCCTCTCATCCACAAAAGGCTGCAAACTTGCCCCTCTTTGCAAAACTCTTGCATTCCCCTCCCTAAGAGCCCCATCCATAAACAAATTAAACAACATGCCTTCACCCTCTCAATCAATACCCTCCCATATGATTTCCCAGGAATACTCAACAAACTCATACCTCTGTAATTTGAACACTCACCTTTATCCCCTTTGCCTTTGTACAATGGCACTATGCATGTATTCTGCCAATCTGCCAATTTATTTATTTATTTATTCATTTACCATACATGATCGCTGTTTCTCACGTCAGAGGTAGTACATACCTATACATTTGAACGTATACATTTATATACATACACAGACATATACACATATACACATGTACATAATTCATACTTGCTGACTTTATTCATTCCCGTCGCCACCTCGCCACACATGAAATGACAACTCTCTCCCCCTGCATGCATGCGAGGTAGCGCTAGGAAAATACAGCAAAGGCCACATTCGTACACACTCAGTCTCTAGCTTTCATGTATAATGCACAGAAACCACAGCTCCCTTTCCACATCCAGGCCCCACAAAACTTTCCATGGTTTGCCCCAAACGCTTCACATGCCCTGGTTCAATCCATTGACAGCATGTCAACCCCAGTATACCACATCGTTCCAGTTCACTCTATTCCTTGCACGCCTTTCACCCTCCTGCATGTTCAGGCCCCAGTCACTCAAAATCTTTTTCACTCCATCTTTCCACCTCCAATTTGGTTTCCCACTTCTCCTCGTTCCCTCCACCTCTGACACATATATCCTCTTCGTCAATCTTTCCTCACTCATTCTCTCCATGAAACCAAACCATTTCAAAACACCCTTTTCTGCTCTCTCAACCACACTTTTTATTACCACACATCTCTCTTAGCCTTTCATTACTTACTCGATCAAACCACCTCACACCACATATTGTCTCAGACATCTCATTTCCAACACATCCACCCTCCTCTGCATAACTCTAGCTATAGCCCATGACTCACAACCATATAGCATTGTTGGAACCACTATTCCTTCATACATACTCATTTTTGATTTCCGAGATAATGTTCTTGCCTTCCACACATTTTTCAACGCTTTCAGAACTTTCAACCCCCTCCACCCACCCTGTGACTCACTTCTGCTTCCATGGTTCCATCCGCTGCCAAATCCACTTCCAGATATCTAAAACACTTCGCTTCCTCCAGTTTCTCTCCATTCAAACTTACCTCGCAATTGACTTGTCCCTCAACCCTACTGTGCCTAATAACCATGCTCTTATTCATATTTACTCTCAGCTTTCTTCTTTCACACACTTTACCAAACTCATTCACCAGCTTCTGCAGTTTCTCACCCGAATCAGCCACCAGCGCTGTATCATCAGCGAACAACAACTGACTCACTTCCCAAGCTCTCGATCTACAACAGACTGCATACTTGCTCCTGTCTCCAAAACTCTTGCATTCACCCTAAACAAATTAAACAACCATGGAGACATCATGAACTCCTGCCGCAAACCTACATTCACTGAGAACCGATCGCTTTCCTCTCTTACTACTCATACACATGCCTTACATCCTCAATAAAAAATTTTCATTGCTTTAAACAACTTGCCTCCCACACCATATACTCTTAATACCTTCCACAGAGCATCTCAATCAACTCTATTATATGCCTTCTCCAGATCCATAAAATTAACATACAAATCCAATTGCTTTTCAGAGTATTTCTCACAAACATTCTTCAAAGGAAACACCTGATCCACACATCCTCTACCACTTCTGAAACCACACTGCTCTTCCCCAATCTGATGCTCTGTACATGCCTTCACCCGCTCTATCAATACCCTCCCATATAATTTCCCAGGAATACTCAACAAACTTATACCTCTGCAATTTGAGCACTCACCTTTATCCTCTTTGCCTTTGTGCAATGGCACTATGCATGCATTCTGCCAATCCTCAGGCACCATAAGTCATGCATACATTGAATATCCTTACCAACCAGTCAACAACACAGTCACCCTGTTTTTTAATAAATTCCACTGCAATACTGTCAAAACCCGCTACCTTGCCAACTTTCATCTTCTGCAAAGCTTTTACTACCTCTTCTCTGTTTACCAAATGAATATCCCTAACCCTCTCACTTCACACACCACCTCAACCAAAACACCCTATATCTGCCACTCTATCATCTAACACATTCAACAAACCTTCAAAATACTTCATCTCCTCACATCACCACTACTTGTCATCGCCTCCCCATTAGCCCCCTTCACCGATGTTCCCATTTGTTCACTTGTCTTACGCGCTTTATTTACCTCCTTCCAAAAAATTCTTTTTATTCTCCCTAAAATTTAATGATACTCTCTCACTCCAACTCTCATTTGCCCTCTTTTATGCCCCTTGCACCTTTCTCTTGACCTCCTGCCTCTTTCTTTTATACCTCTCCCCATCATTTGCACTTTTTCCCTGCAAAACTCGTCCAAATGCCTCTCTCTTCTCTCATACTAATAATATTACTTCTTCATCCCACCACTCACTACCCTTTCTAATCTGCCCACCTCTCACACTTCTCATGCCACAAGCATCTTTTGCCCAAGCCATCACTGCTTCCCTGAATACATCCCATTCCTCCCCCACTCCCCTTATGTCCTTTGCTCTCACCTTTTTCCATTCTGCACTCATTCTCTCCTGGTACTTCCTCACACAAGTCTCCTTCCCAAGCTCACTTACTCTCACCACTCTCTTCACCCCAACATTCTCTCTTCTTTTCTGAAAACCTCTACAAATCTTCACCTTCACCTCCACAAGATAATGATCAGACATCCCTTCAGTTGCACCTCTCAGCACATTAACATCCAGTTGTCTCTCTCGCGCACCTATTAATTAACACGTAATCCAATAACGCTCTCTGGCCATCTCTCCTACGTACATACGTATACTTTTGTATATCTCTCTTTTTAAATCAGGTATTCCCAGTCACTAGTCCTTTTTCAGTGCACAAATCTACAAGCTCTTCACCATTTCCATTTACAACACTGAACACCCCATGTACACCATTTATTCCCTCAACTGCCACATTACTCACCTTTGCATTCAAATCACCCATCACTATAACCTGGTCTCGTGCATCCAAACTACTAACACACTCACTCAGCTGCTCCCAAAACACTTGCCTCTCATGATCTTTCTTCTCATGCCCAGGTGCATATGCACCAATAAATACCCATCTCTCTCCATCCACTTTCAGTTTTCCCCATATCAATCTAGAGTTTACTTTCTTACACTCTATCACATACTTCCACCACTCCTGTTTCAGGAGTAGCGCTACTCCTTCCCTTGCTCTTGTCCTCTCACCCATCCCTAACTTACTCCCAAAACATTCCCAAACCTCTCTTCCCCTTTACCCTTGAGCTTTGTTTCACTCAGAGCCAAAACATCCAGGTTCCTTTCCTCAAATAGTCTACCTGTCTCTCCTTTTTTCTCATCTTGGTTACATCCACACATATTTAGACACCCCATTCTGAGCCTTTGAGGAGGATGAGCACTCCCCGCATGACACCTTCGTTTTTGTCCCCTTTTAGAAAGTTAAAATACAAAGAGGGGATGGTTACTAGACCCTGCTCCCATCCCATTTAGTCGCCTTCTACGACACATCAGGAAAGCGTGGGAAGTATTCTTTCTCCCTTATCTCCAGGGATATCATCCACTGATATATATATATATATATATATATATATATATATATATATATATATATATATATATATATATATTTTTTTTTTTTTTTTTTTATACTTTGTCGCTGTCTCCCGCGTTTGCGAGGTAGCGCAAGGAAACAGACGAAAGAAATGGCCCAACCCCCCCCCCCATACACATGTACATACACACGTCCACACACGCAAATATACATACCTACACAGCTTTCCATGGTTTACCCCAGACGCTTCACATGCCTTGCCTCAATCCACTGACAGCACGTCAACCCCGGTATACCACATGACTCCAATTCACTCTATTTCTTGCCCTCCTTTCACCCTCCTGCATGTTCAGGCCCCGATCACACAAAATCTTTTTCACTCCATCTTTCCACCTCCAATTTGGTCTCCCTCTTCTCCTCGTTCCCTCCACCTCCGACACATATATCCTCTTGGTCAATCTCTCCTCACTCATTCTCTCCATGTGCCCAAACCATTTCAAAACACCCTCTTCTGCTCTCTCAACCACGCTCTTTTTATTTCCACACATCTCTCTTACCCTTACGTTACTTACTCGATCAAACCACCTCACACCACACATTGTCCTCAAACATCTCATTTCCAGCACATCCATCCTCCTGCGCACATCTCTATCCATAGCCCACGCCTCGCAACCATACAACATTGTTGGAACCACTATTCCCTCAAACATACCCATTTTTGCTTTCCGAGATAATGTTCTCGACTTCCACACATTTTTCAAGGCTCCCAAAATTTTCGCCCCCTCCCCCACCCTATGATCCACTTCCGCTTCCATGGTTCCATCCGCTGACAGATCCACTCCCAGATATCTAAAACACTTCACTTCCTCCAGTTTTTCTCCATTCAAACTCACCTCCCAATTGACTTGACCCTCACCCCTACTGTACCTAATAACCTTGCTCTTATTCACATTTACTCTCAACTTTCTTCTTCCACACACTTTACCAAACTCAGTCACCAGCTTCTGCAGTTTCTCACATGAATCAGCCACCAGCGCTGTATCATCAGCGAACAACAACTGACTCACTTCCCAAGCTCTCTCATCCCCAACAGACTTCATACTTGCCCCTCTTTCCAGGACTCTTGCATTTACCTCCCTTACAACCCCATCCATAAACAAATTAAACAACCATGGAGACATCACACATCCCTGCCGCAAACCTACATTCACTGAGAACCAATCACTTTCCTCTCTTCCTACACGTACACATGCCTTACATCCTCGATAAAAACTTTTCACTGCTTCTAACAACTTTCCTCCCACACCATATATTCTTAATACCTTCCACAGAGCATCTCTATCAACTCTATCATATGCCTTCTCCAGATCCATAAATGCTACATACAAATCCATTTGCTTTTCTAAGTATTTCTCACATATATTCTTCAAAGCAAACACCTGATCCACACATCCTCTACCACTTCTGAAACCGCACTGCTCTTCCCCAGTCTGATGCTCTGTACATGCCTTCACCCTCTCAATCAATACCCTCCCATATAATTTACCAGGAATACTCAACAAACTTATACCTCTGTAATTTGAGCACTCACTCTTATCCCCTTTGCCTTTGTACAATGGCACTATGCACGCATTCCGCCAATCCTCAGGCACCTCACCATGAGTCATACATACATTAAATAACCTTACCAACCAGTCAACGATACAGTCACCCCCTTTTTTAATAAATTCCACTGCAATACCATCCAAACCTGCTGCCTTGCCGGCTTTCATCTTCCGCAAAGCTTTTACTACCTCTTCTCTGTTTACCAAATCATTTTCCCTAACCCTCTCACTTTGCACACCACCTCGACCAAAACACCCTATATCTGCCACTCTGTCATCAGACACATTATATATATATATATATATATATACATAAATGCACACATACATACATATATATATAGTCGTAGAAGGCAACTAAAGGGGACGGGAGCGGGGGGCCAGAAACCCTCCCCTCCTTGTATTTTAACTTTCTAAAAGGGGAAACAGAAGAAGGAGTCACACGGGGAGTGCTCATCCTCCTCGAAGGCTCAGATTGGGGTGTCTAAATGTGTGTGGATGTAACCAAGATGAGAAAAAAGGAGAGATAGGTAGTATGTTTGAGGAAAGGAACCTGGATGTTTTGGCTCTGAGTGAAACGAAGCTCAAGGGTAAAGGGGAAGAGTGGTTTGGGAATGTCTTGGGAGTAAAGTCAGAGGTTAGTGAGAGGACAAGAGCAAGGGAAGGAGTAGCACTACTCCTGAAACAGGAGTTGTGGGAGTATGTGATAGAGTGTAAGAAAGTAAATTCTAGATTGATATGGGTAAAACTGAAAGTTGATGGAGAGAGATGGGTGATTATTGGTGCATATGCACCTGGGCATGAGAAGAAAGATCATGAGAGGCAAGTGTTCTGGGAGCAGCTGAATGAGTGTGTTAGTAGTTTTGATGCACAAGACTGGGTTATCGTGATGGGTGATTTGAATGCAAAGGTGAGTAATGTGGCAGTTGAGGGAATAATTGGTATGCATGGGGTATTCAGTGTTGTAAATGGAAATGGTGAAGAGCTTGTAGATTTATGTGCTGAAAAAGGACTAGTGATTGGGAATACCTGGTTTAAAAAGCGAGATATACATAAGTGTACGTATGTAAGTAAGAGAGATGGCCAGAGAGCGTTATTGGATAACGTGTTAATTGATAGGCGCATGAAAGAGAGACTTTTGGATGTTAATGTGCTGAGAGGTGCAACTGGAGGGATGTCTGATCATTATCTTGTGGAGGCAAAGGTAAAGATTTGTGGGGGTTTTCAGAAAAGAAGAGAGAATGTTGGGGTGAAGAGAGTGGTGAGAGTAAGTGAGCTTGGGAAGGAGACTTGTGTGAGGAAGTACCAGGAGAGACTGAGTACAGAATGGAAAAAGGTGAGAACAAAGGAGATAAGGGGAGTGGGGGAGGAATGGGATATATTTAGGGAAGCAGTGATAGCTTGCACAAAAGATGCTTGTGGCATGAGAAGCATGGGAGGTGGGCAGATTAGAAAGGGTAGTGAGTGGTGGGATGAAGAAGTAAGATTATAAGTGAAAGAGAAGAGAGAGGCATTTGGACGATTTTTGCAGGGAAAAAATGCAAATGAGTGGGAGATGTATAAAAGAAAGAGGCAGGAGAAAGGTGCAAGAGGTGAAAAAGAGGACAAATGAGAGTTGGGTGAGAGAGTATCATTAAATTTTAGGGAGAATAAAAAGATGTTTTGGAAGGAGATAAATAAAGTGTGTAAGACAAGGGAGCAAATGGGAACTTCAGTGAAGGGGGCTAATGGGGAGGTGATAACAAGTAGTGGTGATGTGAGAAGGAGATGGAGTGAGTATTTTGAAGGTTTGTTGAATGTGTTTGATGATAGAGTGGCAGATATAGGGTGCTTTGGTCGAGACTGCATACTTGCCCCTCTCTCCAAAACTCTTGCATTAACCTCCTCAACCACCCCATCCATAAACAAATTAAAGAACCATGGGGACTTCACACACCCCTGCTGCAGACTGGCGTTCACTGGGAACCAATCACTCTGCTCTCTTCCTACTTGTACACATGCCTTACCTCCTTGGTAAAAATTTTCGCTGCTTTGTAAAACCTTCCACAAAGCATCTCTATCAACCCTGTCATATACCCTCTCCAGATCCATAAATGCTACATACAAATCCATTTGCTTTCTAAGTATTTGTCACATACATTCTTCAAAGCAAACACCTGATCCACACATCCTCTACCACTTCTGAAACCACATTGCTCTTCCCCAATCTGATGCTCTCTTTATGCCTTCACCCTCTCAATGAGTACCCTCCCATACAATTTTCCAGGAATACTGAATAAACTTATGTCTCTTTATCCCCTTTGCCTTTGTACAATGACACTCTGCATGCATTCCGCCAATCTTCAGGCACTTCACCATGATCCATACATACACTGAATATCCCTACCAACCAGTCAACAACACAGTCACCCCTTCTTGATAAATTAAACTCCTGTACCATCCAAACCAGCCATCTTTCTGGATTTCATCTCCTGCAAGGCTTTCACTGCCTCTTCTCTTTTCACCAAACCAGTCTCCCTGACTCTTTCACCTCGCACACCACCGTGACCAAAACACCCTACATCTGCCACTCATATCATCAGACCCATTCAGCAAATCTTCAATATACTCACTCCGTCTCCTAACTTCACCACTACCTGTTATGACTTCCCCCCTTGCCCCCTTTACCGTTATTCCCATTTGTTCTCTTGTCTTATGCGTTATTTACCTCCTTCCAAAGCATCTTTTTATTCTCCCTAAAATTTAATGATACTTTCTCACCCCAACTCTCATTTGCCCTCTCTTTCAACCCTTGCACCTTTCTCTTGACCTCCTGCCACTTTCTTTATACATTTCCCTGTCATTTGCTTTCCTTGCTTGCAAGTTTTGTCTAAACGCCTATCTTTTCTCTTTCACTTGCAAATGTACTTCATCCCACCACTCACCACCCTTTCTAATCTGCCTTTCTCCCACCTTTCTCATGCCACATGCATGTTTTGCACATACCATCACTCCTTTCCTAAATGCATCCCAATCCTCACCCACTCCCCTCACGTTATTTGCTCTCACCTTTTGCCATTCTACAATCAATCTCTCCTGGTTCTTCCTCACAGAAGTCTCATATCCAAGTTCACCTGCTCTCACCACTCTCTTCTTCTTGACATTCTCCTTCTTTTATGAAAGCCTCTACAATCTTGACCTTTGTCTCCTTAAGGTAGTAATCAGACATTCCACCAGCTGCCCCTATCTGCACATTAAGATCCAAAAGTCTCTATTTTACACACGTATCAAATAACATGGAATCTAGTAATGCCCCCTGACCATCTCTCCTACTTACATATATATAGTTGTGTATATAGTTGTGTATATGACTCATGGTGAGGTGCCTGAGGATTGGTGGAATGCGTGCATAGTGCCATTGTACAAAGGCAAAGGGAATAAGAGTGAGTGCTCAAATTACAGAGGTATAAGTTTGTTGAGTATTCCTGGTAAATTATATGGGAGGGTATTGATTGAGAGGGTGAAGGCATGTACAGAGCATCAGATTGGGGAAGAGCAGTGTGGTTTCAGAAGTGGTAGAGGATGTGTGGATCAGGTGTTTGCTTTGAAGAATGTATGTGACAAATACTTAGAAAGCAAATGGATTTGTATGTAGCATTTATGGATCTGGAGAAGGCATATGATAGAGTTGATAGAGATGCTCTGTGAAAGGTATTAAGAATATATGGTGTGGGAGGCAAGTTGTTAGAAGCAGTGAAAAGTTTTTATCAAGGATGTAAGGCATGTGTACGTGGAGGAAGAGAGGAAAGTGATTGGTTCTCAGTGAATGTAGGTTTGTGGCAGGGGTGTGTGATGTCTCCATGGTTGTTTAATGTGTTTATGGATGGGGTTGTTAGGGAGGTGAATGCAAGAGTTTTGGAGAGAGGGGCAAGTATGAAGTCTGTTGTGGATGAGAGAGCTTGGGAAGTGAGTCAGTTGTTGTTCGCTGATGATGCAGCGCTGGTGGCTGATTCATGTGAGAAACTGCAGAAGCTGGTGACTGAGTTTGGTAAAGTGTGTGAAAGAAGAAAGTTAAGAGTAAATGTGAATAAGAGCAAGCTTATTAGGTACAGTAGGGTTGAGGGTCAAGTCAATTGGGAGGTAAGTTTGAATGGAGAAAAACAGGAGGAAGTAAAGTGTTTTAGATATCTGGGAGTGGATCTGGCAGCGGATGGAACCATGGAAGCGGAAGTGGATCATAGGGTGGGGGAGGGGGCGAAAATTCTGGGAGCCTTGAAGAATGTGTGGAATTCGAGAACATTATCTCGGAAAACAAAAATAGGTATGTTTGAAGGAATAGTGGTTCCAACAATGTTGTATGGTTGCGAGGCGTGGGCTATGGATAGAGTTGTGCACAGGAGGATGGATGTGCTGGAAATGAGAGGTTTCAGGACAATGTGTGGTGTGAGGTGGTTTGATTGTGTAAGTAACGTAAGGGTAAGAGAGATGTGTGGAAATAAAAAGAGCATGGTTGAGAGAGCAGAAGAGGGTGTTTTGAAATGGTTTGGGCACATGGAGAGAATGAGTGAGGAAAGATTGACCAAGAGGATATATGTGTCAGAGGTGGAGGGAACGAGGAGAAGTGGGAGACCAAATTGGAGGTGGAAAGATGGAGTGAAAAAGATTTTGTGTGATCGGGGCCTGAACATGCAGGAGGGTGAAAGGAGGGCAAGGAATAGAGTGAATTGGATCGATGTGGTATACCGGGTTGACGTGCTGTCAGTGGATTGAATCGGCATGTGAAGCGTCTGGGGTAAACCATGGAAAGCTGTGTAGGTATGTATATTTGCGTGTGTGGACGTATGTATATACATGTGTATGGGGGTGGGTTTGGCCATTTCTTTCATCTGTTTCCTTGCGCTACCTCGCAAACGCGGGAGACAGCGACAAAGCAAAAAAAAAAAAAATCTCTTTTTGACCCAGTTATTCCCAATCACCTGTCTTTTTCAGCACATAAATGCATTATTATTACCATAGGGTAAAAAAATTTATTTGAAAATTTGCTCTCTTTTTACATAAGGCTGTGCTTTAATCAGTATTGTGAGAGCTTGTTGAGGTTCATAGACCCATATTTTTGGTCCTAGGGTAAAGATAAATGTATTATTATTAACATAGAAAAAAAATTACTTAAAAATTCACTTCTTTATTACATTTGTACTATACATTTTACAGTCCTGTCTGATCATTTTCCCAATCAGTTTTCCTGTTTCAGTCAGCCTCCCTACTGAATATATTGCCTGTCCAAAACACACATCCACAGTCTAATAAGACTTCTTTGTATGCATAAGCTCATTATATCATTTAGTAGTGAATGTGAATTTTCAGTAGTAAAAGAAATTTCAAGGTGCTCAGTCACAGTACAAGTTTCGAAGATCTTTCATCTCTGTTTCAGAAGGGTGTCCAATACTTTGCAATCACATTTCATATGTGAGCTTGGGCCTACCTTTGAGTTGAGTTGATGGGTTGTTACTTTTTAGGGTGTGTGCGAAGTCCTAGTCTTTGTCCCATCAAGATTTTAGATTTGTAAAACCTTTTCTGTTTGCAAGTTATGTCTCCTCTGAACTGGAAGATGAAGCAATGGATATCAACATCATCCATGTTTTAGGGAAGAGCTGGCTAGTTTAATTTGTTTTTCAGGGAAGAACTGTGAGAAGGACATCCCCGAATGTGCAAGTTTTCCTTGTCTCAATGGTGCCTCTTGCCTGGAACGCAGCAACTTAACCCTTTATGATTTGAATATATTCTCAAACTTCACCTATGAAGCTGCTGGAGGTTTTATCTGCGAGTGTATCCCTGGCTTTACTGGTAAGAGAACTGTATTTTTCTGTATGTGTGTGCTCTGTTGAAGAAGAATTTAAAACAAAATTTCTCAGTATATTTAAGAAGTGACACAGGTCCCCTCTTGGATTTTTAAGTATAAAAAATTCATTATCATTTCTTTGTTATTTAGAAAGCTCCAGCTTCTAAAGGATCAGCAACATTCCATGAAACAAAGTGATAATACCTAGGGCCATGATAAGACTGTTAGTAACACCCTTATACCTTTTGATAAAGCCCATGATCTATCTGTTCTGTCTCCTGTTGATCAGTCAATATTACCTCTATGACATGGTATTATTATGCAATACAGTGTATTATGATGGTCTGAGATGAAAATCCTTTTCAATTTTAGGTGACCTGTGTGAGATCAACATCAATGAATGCGAAAGCAACCCGTGTGTGAATGGTATTTGTTATGACGACATCAACACTTACTCATGCGAATGTTGGCCAGGTTATCAAGGTCAAAATTGTGAAATTGAAATTAATGAATGTGAACTATACACTCCTTGCATGTATGGTTCCTGTGTTGACAAGGTAAGAAATATTTTCTGTTTTTTCCATACTCATTCATTGTTTCCTGTGTTAGTGCCAGGAACAGATGAAGAAATGGCCTTATTTGTTCACATCCTCTCTCTAGCTGTCATGTGTAATCCACCAAAACCATAGCCCCATATCCACAACCAGGCCCCACATACCCTTCCATGGTTTCCTCTGACTGCTTCATATGCCCTGTTTCATTTCATTGACTGCAGGTTAGCCCTGTATATCACATCACTCCAGTTTCCTGTATCCCATGCAATCTCCTGTATGTTCAAGCCCCAAGCACTCAAAATCTTTTCCACTCTGTCCTTCCATCTGCAACTTGGTATTCCCTTTCCTTTATTCCCTCTACCTTTGATGAATATACCCTCTGTGCCAACCTCTCCTCACTCATTCTTTCCATGTCCAAACCAATTCAGCAAACCCTCATTGACTCTCTCACCCATACTCTTCATATAACCACACCTCTCATTTTATTTTTCTATGTTTGCTGAGATGGCTTAGGCAAATGAATGCCATAATCAAGGCCATCTCTTTCATACTTTGCATATTCTAGCCTGAGCCAGGTGCCCATTTTGTCAGTTGCACCTCATGGAGGATGGACAGCTGGGTTAACTGTGGACTGGTTGTCTTGACCAGGATTTGAACCTATACTTACTCAACCCTGGGCAGCCTAGGTCAGCAACACTAATGACTACACCCCCTTATCATTTCTTACTTGATCAATCCTCCTAACATGACACAGTATCCTCATACATCTTATTTCCAATACTTTCACCCAGTTCCAAACATTCTTGTGTAGACCCCAAGCCTCACATCCATACCACACCATTGTGACTACAGTACCTTTGTACATATCCATCCTTCTCCCCAGATTGTGACCTCGTCTTCCTCATGTTCATCAGTGCTTCCAGGACCTTTGTCTTGTCACCCACCTTATGGCTCTCTTCAGAATCCATGGCTCCACTTGCTGCCATATCCATTCCCAAGTATCTAAAACACTTCACTCCCTCCAAGTTTTCTCTAGTCAAACTCACTCTTTCCTCTGATGAACCTAATAACCATGCTTGTATTCACATGTAGTCTCAACTTTCTCCTCTCACACACTTGCACAAACTCAGTCTCTCACTCGAATGTGTCACCAGTGCCTTGTCACCTGCAAGCAATCCCTGATGTACCTTCCATTCATAAACAGAATAAACAACCATGGTGACATCACACACCCCTGTTACAGACCCACCCTCACCTGAAACCACTCACCCTTCTCTCATCCTACTCACACACATGCTTTACTTTCGCAGTAAAAACACTTCACTGCCATTCATTCATGAAATGCTCCTCACGGCATTTCTGTCAGCCTTATCATGTGCTTTCTCCAGATCCATAAATGCCACATGCAAATCTTTCTGCTTCTCTTCAGTATTTTTCACACAAGTTCTTCTAAGCAAACACCTAATCCACACATCCTCTACCACTCCTGTCACTGAATTGTTCCTCCCCCTTCTTATGCTTTGTGCAGGCCACCATCCTCTCAATCACCATTCTCTCATACATCTTACTGGGTACACTCCAAAAAACTTGTACCTCTGTAATTGGAACATTCACCTTTGTTCCCCTTGCCTTTTATACAGTGGCTGTATACAGGCCTTCCACTAGTCTTAGGCACCTCACCATGGCCCAGCTGTCCACTGAAATCCTACCTTAACTAACCAAGACATCCAGATGTAAGAGAAAGATTCTGCCATTTCCAGAAAGAAGGTTTTTATGGGATCAAATATGGTGCAGCTTATTTTCTTGTGTCCTTTTTACAAATGCTTTTGATTACTGAAATGTATTATTAAATCTTTGTATTCATTATTCATAAAGGAAAATTCATTAGATCTTATTTTTTTTTTTTTTTTACATATCTGCCATTCTCCACATTAAGAACATAGCAGGAAGAAAGGTCGCATTCACTCACATCCTTGTTATAGCTGTATGTGTTATAGCTGTATGTGCAGTGCACCTAAACCACAGTTCCCTCTCCACAACCAGGACCCACAGACCTTTCCGAGGTTTCCCCACACCTGCTTCACATGCCCTGTTTCAATCTATTGAAATATGTCATCCCCTGTATACCACATCACTGTAGTTCACTGTAATCCATGTATGCCTTTCACACTCCTATATGCTCAGGCCCCGGTCACTCAAGTTCTTTTTCACTCCATCCTTCCATCTACCGTTTGGTCTCCCCCTTTTTCTTCTCACCTCCACTTCTGAGACATATATCCTCTTTTTCAACCTCACCTAACTCATTCTCTCAACATCTTGCTTCTATCTTTCATACTTGCCTTTCATTTCTCATGTAAGTCAGATAATGCTAGGAACAGATGAAGACAGGCCGCATTTGGTCACTTTCATTCCCTGGCTGTCATTTGCAATTTATCAAAACCACAGCACCACATCCACAGCCAGACTATAAACCTTTCATTGGTTTCCCCTGGCTGCTTCACATGCCCTGGTTCAATCCATAGAGAGCATGTCATTCCTTTTATGCCATGTTATTCTAACTCACTGCTTTCCATGTAAACCCCTTACCCTCCTGCATGTTCAGGCCCCACCCATTCAGAATCTTTTTCTCTCCATTTTTTCATATCCAGTTCAGTCTTCCCATTCTCCTTTTCCTCTGCATTTCCAACACATATGTCCTCTTTGTCACCCTCTCCTTGCTCATTCTTACCATATATCCAAACCATTTTGGTACACCCTCTTCATCTGTCTCAACCACAGTCTCTCTTACCCATTTATCACTTGATGAAATCGCCTCACACCCCATATTGTCCTCAAACATTTCATTTACAACCCATCCACCCTCCTCTTCACAGCCTTATCTATAACCCATGCCTTATATACATACAACATTGTTGGGCTACTGTGCCTTCGAACATACCCATTTTTACCTTCCCAGGTAATGACCTCTCTTGCCACACATTCCTTAGTGCTCCAAGAACCTCAAACATTTCATTTACAACCCATCCACCCCCTCTTCACAGCATTATCTATAACCCATGCCTTGTATCCATACAACATTGTTGGTGCTACTGTGCCTTCAAACAACCATTTTTACCCTCCCAGGTAATGACCTCTCTTGCCACACATTCCTTAGTGCTCCAAGAACTACTTTCTTGGTTCCATTTTCTGCCATATCCTCTCCAAGGTATCTTAAACACTTCACTTCCACCAAAATCTCTCCATTCAAACTCAGACTTGAAGTAACCTGTTCCTCTGCCCTTGTAAATCTAATAATCTTGCTTTTATTCAAATTTACTCACAACTTCCTCCTTTCACACGCTATCCCAAACTCAGTCGCCAAATCAGTTTCTCACTCAAATTTGCCGCCAGTACATCAGGAAAGAGCAACTGACTCACTTTCCAGGCCTTTTCACCCCTACATACTGCACACTTGTCTCTCTCTCCAAGACCCTTGCTCCCTCACCACCCCATCCATAAACAAGAGTAACAGCCATGTGACATCACATATCCCTGTAGCTAACCAGCCCTCACTAGGAACCACTCACTCCCTTCTCTTCCTACTTTTACTCATGCTTTACACTGTTGATAAAAACCTTCTCTGCTTCCATTAGCTTTCTTCCCACATTATATATTCTTAAGACCTACCACAAGGCATTTGTATCAACCTTTTTATATGCTTTCTCCAGATTCATTCTTCAAAGAATAAGCCACATCCTCTGTGGCTCCTGAAATCACATTGTTTCTCCCTTATCTAATACCCTGTACATGCTTTCACCTGTCAATCATCACTCACATACATCTCACCAGGTACACTCAACAAACTTGTACCTCTGTGGTTTGAACACATAACTTTGTCCTCCTTATCTTTATACAGTGGAAGTACACATATATTCTGCCAGTCATCAGGTACCTCATCATAACCCTACGTACAATGAAAATCCTAACTAATCAGTCAACAATAGTCACTCCCTTTCTTAAGAAATTCTATTACTATATCACCCACTCCAATCACCTTGTCACATTTCATCATATACAAGGCTTCTCTTCTCACCAAACCACTTTCTACAACTCTGTCAGTTCACCCACCTCCCCAGCCCAAACACCTCACATTTACCACCCTGTCATCAGACATGTTCAACACTCCTATAAAATACTCATTCCAATTCTTCCTCACCTCATTACTACCTGTTACCACTTACCAATTTGTCTTTTCCACTGAGTGTTCCCATTTTTTCTCTTACTTTCTCACATTGTAAACCTCCATCCAAAACATTATTCTCCCTGAAGTTTAGTGATAATTACTAATCCCACCTCTCATTTACCCTGTTTTTCAGCATTTCCACCTTCCTCTTAACCTCCTGTCACTTTCTGTTGCACAACTCTCAGCTGTTTGCCCTCCTTCCATGTAAATACTATCCATATACTTTTCGTTTAACTTTCATCACTCACTACCCTTTCTCACCTTACCTTACACCTGCATGCCATACACTTTATTGCATATACTAGCACTGCTACCTGAAATGTCTCTCTCTCATTCCTCTCCCACTTCTCTGCCTCATTTACTCTCATATTTTGCTATTCTACTTTCAGTCTCTCCTGTTATTTCTTCTCACATTACTTTTTTCCAAGCTCACTTACTTTCACCACCCCCCTTCTCACTTATATCATACCTTCTTTTTCAAAAAGCCCTCCACCAGATGATAGCCAAGTATCCCAACACTGCCCCTCACAACATATTCACATCAGTGTCAAATCTGCATACCTATCAATTTGTATGTAATCCAGTAATGTCCTATGACCACCTTCCCTACTCACCCACATATAGTTAAGTTTGTCCCTCTTTATAAACCAGGTGTTCCCAATCACCAGCTCTTCACCATTCCCTTTCACCTCACTGAATGTCCTGTGTTACCCATTACATCCATTTTACCCTCAGTTGCTACATTGCCTACTCTCTCATTTACATTGTCTATCACTATTACCTGATCTCTAGCATCAAAATTGACACACTCACTCAGCTGCTCCCAAAACACTGCAGCCATGTGCATATGCACTAGAAATTACCCGTCTCTCAAAACCCACTTTCATTTTATTGACATCAGTCTGGATCTCACTTGCCGACACTCACACTTTCCTATAGCTCCTGCGTAATCAGTTTATTTCCCCCTTCCGTTACTCTTATACTCATGCCATCCTATGACTGTACACTTGACAGTTATTCATCTTTACTCTTAAGCTTTATATCAATCAGAGCTAGAACTTCTGGATTCCATTCTCATTTTTTTTTTATTATTTTGCTTTGTCGCTGTCTCCCGCGTTAGCGAGGTAGCGCAAGGAAACATATGAAAGAATGGCCCAGCCCACCCAGATACACATGTATATACATACACGTCCACACCTGCAAATATACATACCTATACATCTCAATGTATACATATATATACCCACACAGACATATACATATATACCCATGTACATAATTCATACTGTCTGCCTTTATTCGTTCCCATCGCCACCCCGCCACACTTGGAATAACAACACCCTCCCCCTCATGAGTGCGGGGTAGCGCTAGGAAAAGACAACAAAGGCCCCATTCATTCACACTCAGTCTCTAGCTGTCATGTAATAATGCACTGAAACCATAGCTCCCTTTCCACATCCAGGCCCCACAGAACTTTCCATGGTTTACCCCAGATGCTTTACATGCCCTGGTTCAATCCATTGACAGCACATCGACCCCGGTATACCACATCGTTCCAATTCACTCTATTCCTTGCACGCCTTTCACCCTCCTGCATGTTCAGGCCCCAATCACTCAAAATCTTTTTCACTCCATCTTTCCACCTCCAATTTGGTCTCCCACTTCTCCTCGTTCCCTCCACCTCTGACACATATATCCTCTTGGTCAATCTTTCCTCACTCATTCTCTCCATGTGACCAAACCATTTCAAAACACCCTCTTCTGCTCTCTCAACCACACTCTTTTTATTACCACACTTCATACTTACTACTTATCTCTCCTTTCTTCTCATCTTGATTATTTTTTATCATACTTGAAGCTATTTTTTATCATACTTGATAGCCATTTCCTGCATTTGAGAGGTAGTGTCAGGAACAGATGAAGAAAGGCCACATTTGCTCATATCTATTCTTTAGCTGTCATTTGTAATGCACTGGAGCCACTGCTCCCAATCGACAACCAGGCCCCACAGACCTTTGCATGGTTTACCCTAGATGCTACTTGGTCCCTGGTTCAATCTATTGACAGCACGTTTGCCCCTGGTATACCACATTGTTCCAGTACATTCTATTTCATGCATGCTTTTCACCCTCCTGTATTTTCAGGCCCCAATTGTTCAGAATCTTTTTCACTCCTTCCATATCCACATTGGTCTTCCTATTCCCCTTGTTCTTCCACTTCTGACACTTATATCCTCTTTGTCAACCTTTCCTCACTCATTCTCTCCATATGTCTGGACCATTTCAGTATGTCCTCTTTTGCTTTCTCAGCCACACTCTTTTTATTACCACATATCTCTCTTACCCTTTCATTACTTACTTGATCAAATCATCTCATACCACATATTGTCCTCAAACATGTTTCTCTACATCCGCCTTCCTCCACACGGCCATATCTGTAGTTCATGCCTCGCATCCATGTCATATTGTTGGGGCTGTGCTCGGAAATCCTTTCCTGTATTACTTCCCAAAAGAAGGAAGAGAGCAAGGAGCCAAGTGAGGAATTTTCCTTCTAAGGCTCAGTCATCTGTTCTTGTCACTACTTCACTCATGTGGAATACCCATTTTTGCCCTCCTAGATAATTTTCTCTCTACACATTCTTCAATGCTCCCAGAAACTTCGTCCCTCCCCCACCTTATAACTCACTTCTGTTTCCATGGTTCCATTCGCTACCGTGTCCATGCTGAGATATCTAATCCACTTCACTTCCCCCAATTTTCTCCTTTCAAAGTCACTTCCCAAATAAGCTGTTCCTCAACCCTGCTAAACCTAATAACCTTGCTTTTATTCACATTTACTGTTAACTTTCATATTTTACACACACTTCCAAACTCAGTCACAAACTTCTGCAGTTTCTCACTTGAATCTGCACCAGTACCCTGACACATGTTTAGACACCCTACCCTGAGCCTTAGAGGAAGATGACTACTCCTTGCTTGGCGTATTTTTCTGTTCTGTCTTTTAGAATTGTAATACAAGAAGGTGTTTTCAATAAAGCTATATCATCGTCCATCAATGAATGGAAGCACAATCTCATTGAGGAACTACTCTTTCTGAAAGAGTCCATTATATATACAGTTACAGCACCGAATTTCCGGCAACTGATGGTTCAGCACCTAATTACGTGAGGGAACTTGAAATTACCACGGCCACCAGAATAATTTACTCGGCGGCCACAGATGGCATTGTGTGTCGGCCGCTCTTCTCTACACTGCACTTGCTGATGGTGTTACCGCAATTCTGTGAGATTCTTAGCTTATTTTGCCTAGATTTAACCCTAGCTATGGCTTCTAAGACATATAAGAGTGTCAGTCGAGGTGTCAAATGTAAGCACCAGTCCATATCGATCCAAGTTAAAGTAGAACTGTTGAAAGAAATGGACTGTGGTGTGTCAGTGCATAAGCTGTGTGATGTCTACAGTATTGGTTCACCAGCTGTTTATGATATAAAGAAGCAAAGGGATAGAATATTGAAATTCTATGCAGACAGCAATTCCAAGAAGCAAATGACGATTAGAAAACCTATGAAAGATGGTAAGAGTACTGAGTACAATCGAGTGATGATGGAATGGTTTCGACAGCGTCTGAGTGATGGAGTGGACTTGTCAGGTAGCATGACAATAGATCATGCTAAGTTGTTCCATAAAGAACTTAAATTACAACATGAGCATGACTATGGTGAAGGATGGCTTCAAAGATTCAGGAAGCATCATGGAATTTCCATGAATAAAGTGTGCAGAGAAAAGCGGTCTGCAAACCATGAAGGAGCTGCCGAGTATGTGGACAAATTTGCGAAACTCGTAGCTGACGAGCACCTCAGTCCTGAGCAGGTGTATAGTGCAGACAAAACTGCATTATTCTGGCAATGCACACCAAGGATAACACTAACAACACAAGACGAAGAAGACCCCACAGGATTTAAACAATCTAAGGACAGGCTTACCATCTTAGGGTGCTCAAACATGTAATATTTGTTTAATTTGAATTTCTAGCAGTCCATGGCATACTTTAGACACGGGAGATGTATAATTAGTGGATTAGAAGTGTGTTGATGAATTATTATTACGTGACCATGGTTGATCCAGCAAAATGGTTAATCTGGCAAGGCTTTGGAACCAAGAGTACCGGAAAATCGGTGGTGTACCTGTATCTGAATATGATTGTAGTACAGCCTGGAAGCTACTAGATCCCATAATGAGTCTTGGGGTTACAGATGATAATGATTATAATTCAGAGAGAATTCTTGTTGCTCTGTCTCTTCACTTCATATTTTTATCTCCTGTTTATGCCAGTTACCCATGTTGATCAGCTGAGAGGAGAGGGTGAAGAGGTAGGTTGGCTGTAAGCTGGCTGCCATGTACAGGATTCAAATGCAGGCTAGATTGCTAGGTTGTAGTACTAAACATTGCTCTCTTTTGTCTTTCAGGTGGCTGATTATGATTGTGTTTGTGAAGATGGATTTGGTGGTAAGAATTGTTCAGTAGAACTTCTAGGATGTCATGGCATTGACTGTCTCAACAGTGGCACATGTGAGGCATTACTCATCAATGAAACACTGCATGACTTTTTATGTCACTGTGAGCATGGATTTACTGGACGGAATTGTCAGGAATCAACTACACTCTCCTTATCTGGAAATTCATATGTTCTGATAAATTCTCAGCGTCAGGAAGGTATTTACTTATTTTATTTTTGTTGATGATTTACTTAGATTTCAGGATGTTTGATAAATGGCTAACACACTGGGTGGCAAGATTATCTTGAGAAAATGGGCGTCCCTACCCTGTTAAAATTGACTTTTAGGGAAAGTTCATGTTTTTATACTTATAATCCACTCATTATAAAGGAAGTTGAGGAAATGATAATAAGCTAAAGATGTTAGATAGATTTGCCTGATAATAGATAGCATTGCTTGACCAAGTAGGTGATATAGTATGATTCATTAATCATTTGCCTTGTCAAGTTACACAAGCTTCACTTAAGGATGAAACTGTGTTCCAATTGCTGCTACTTGTTTATATCCACCCCTATTATATATATATATATATATATATATATATATATATATATATATATATATATATATATATATATATATATATATATCCCTGGGGATAGGGGAGAAAGAATACTTCCCACGTATTCCCTGCGTGTCGTAGAAGGCGACTAAAAGGGAAGGGAGCGGGGGGCTGGAAATCCTCCCCTCTCATTTTTTTTTAATATTCCAAAAGAAGGAACAGAGAAGGGGGCCAGGTGAGGATATCCCCTCAAAGGCCCAGTCCTCTGTTCTTAACGCTACCTCGCTAATGCGGGAAATGGCGAATGGTATGAAAGAAAAGAAAGAAATATATATATATTTTTTTTTTTATACTTTGTCGCTGTCTCCCGCGTTTGCGAGGTAGCGCAAGGAAACAGACGAAAGAAATGGCCCAACCCTCCCCATACACATGTACATACACACGTCCACACACGCAAATATACATACCTACACAGCTTTCCATGGTTTACCCCGGACGCTTCACATGCCTTGATTCAATCCACTGACAGCACGTCAACCCCTGTATACCACATCGCTCCAATTCACTCTATTCCTTGCCCTCCTTTCACCCTCCTGCATGTTCAGGCCCCGATCACACAAAATCCTTTTCACTCCATCTTTCCACCTCCAATTTGGTCTCCCTCTTCTCCTCGTTCCCTCCACCTCCGACACATATATCCTCTTGGTCAATCTTTCCTCACTCATTCTCTCCATGTGCCCAAACCATTTCAAAACACCCCCTTCTGCTCTCTCAACCACGCTCTTTTTATTTCCACACATCTCTCTTACCCTTACGTTACTTACTCGATCAAACCACCTCACACCACACATTGTCCTCAAACATCTCATTTCCAGCACATCCATCCTCCTGCGCACAACTCTATCCATAGCCCACGCCTCGCAACCATACAACATTGTTGGAACTACTATTCCTTCAAACATACCCATTTTTGCTTTCCGGGATAATGTTCTCGACTTCCACACATTTTTCAAGGCTCCCAAAATTTTCGCCCCCTCCCCCACCCTATGATCCACTTCCGCTTCCATGGTTCCATCCGCTGACAGATCCACTCCCAGATATCTAAAACACTTCACTTCCTCCAGTTTTTCTCCATTCAAACTCACCTCCCAATTGACTTGACCCTCAACCCTACTGTACCTAATAACCTTGCTCTTATTCACATTTACTCTTAACTTTCTTCTTCCACACACTTTACCAAACTCCGTCACCAGCTTCTGCAGTTTCTCACATGAATCCGCCACCAGCGCTGTATCATCAGCGAACAACAACTGACTCACTTCCCAAGCTCTCTCATCCCCAACAGACCTCATACTTGCCCCTCTTTCCAAGACTCTTGCATTTACCTCCCTAACAACCCCATCCATAAACAAATTAAACAACCATGGAGACATCACACACCCCTGCCGCAAACCTACATTCACTGAGAACCAATCACTTTCCTCTCTTCCTACACGTACACATGCCTTACATCCTCGATAAAAACTTTTCACTGCTTCTAACAACTTGCCTCCCACACCATATATTCTTAATACCTTCCACAGAGCATCTCTATCAACTCTATCATATGCCTTCTCCAGATCCATAAATGCTACATACAAATCCATTTGCTTTTCTAAGTATATATATATATATATATATATTATCCCTGGGGATAGGGGAGAAAGAATACTTCCCACGTATTCCCTGCGTGTCGTAGAAGGCGACTAAAAGGGGAGGGAGCAGGGGGGCTGGAAATCCTCCCCTCTCAATTTTTTTTATTTTTTCCAAAAGAAGGAACAGAGAAGGGGGCCAGGTGAGGATATTCCCTCAGTGGCCCAGTTCTCTGTTCTTAACGCTACCTCGCTAACGCGGGAAATGGCGAATAGTTTGAAAAAGAAAAAAAAAAAAATATATATATATATATATATATATATATATATTTTTTTTTTTTTTTTTATACTTTGTCGCTGTCTCCCGCGTTTGCGAGGTAGCGCAAGGAAACAGACGAAAGAAATGGCCCAACCCCCCCCATACACATGTATATACATACGTTCACACACGCAAATATACATACCTACACAGCTTTCCATGGTTTACCCCAGACGCTTCACATGTCTTGATTCAATCCACTGACAGCACGTCAACCCCGGTATACCACATCGCTCCAATTCACTCTATTCCTTGCCCTCCTTTCACCCTCCTGCATGTTCAGGCCCCGATCACACAAAATCTTTTTCACTCCATCTTTCCACCTCCAATTTGGTCTCCCTCTTCTCCTCGTTCCCTCCACCTCCGACACATATATCCTCTTAGTCAACCTTTCCTCACTCATTCTCTCCATGTGCCCAAACCATTTCAAAACACCCTCTTCTGCTCTCTCAACCACGCTCTTTTTATTTCCACACATCTCTCTTACCCTTACGTTACTTACTCGATCAAACCACCTCACACCACACATTGTCCTCAGACATCTCATTTCCAGCACATCCATCCTCCTGCGCACAACTCTATCCATAGCCCACGCCTCGCAACCATACAACATTGTTGGAACCACTATTCCTTCAAACATACCCATTTTTGCTTTCCGAGATAATGTTCTCGACTTCCACACATTCTTCAAGGCTCCCAGAATTTTCGCCCCCTCCCCCACCCTATGGTCCACTTCCGCTTCCATGGTTCCATCCGCTGCCAGATCCACTCCCAGATATCTAAAACACTTCACTTCCTCCAGTTTTTCTCCATTCAAACTCACCTCCCAATTGACTTGACCCTCAACCCTACTGTACCTAATAACCTTGCTCTTATTCACATTTACTCTTAACTTTCTTCTTCCACACACTTTACCAAACTCAGTCACCACGTTTGCGAGGTAGCGCAAGGAAACAGACGAAAGAAATGGCCCATCCCACCCCCATACACAATGTATATACATACGCGTCCACAAACGCAAATATACATACCTATACATCTCAGTGTACACATATATATACACACACAGACACGTACATATATACCCATGCACACAGTTCACACTGTCTGCCTTTATTCATTCCCATCGCCACCTCGCCACACATGGAATACCATCCCCCTCCCCCCTCATGTGTGCGAGGTAGCACTAGGAAAGGACAACAAAGGCCCCATTCATTCACACTCAGTCTCTAGCTGTCATGCAATAATGCCCGAAACCACAGCTCCCTTTCGACATCCAGGCCCCACACAACTTTCCATGGTTTACCCCAGACGCTTCACATGCCCTGATTCAACCCACTGACAGCACGTCAACCCCGGTATACCACATCGATCCAATTCACTCTGTTCCTTGCCCGCCTTTCACCCTCCTGCATGTTCAGGCCCCGATCACACAAAATCTTTTTCACTCCATCTTTCCACCTCCAATTTGGTCTCCCACTTCTCCTCGTTCCCTCCACCTCCGACACATATATCATCTTGGTCAATCTTTCCTCACTCATTCTCTCCATGTGCCCAAACCATTTCAAAACACCCTCTTCTGCTCTCTCAACCATGCTCTTTTTATTTCCACACATCTCTCTTACCCTTACATTACTTAATCGATCAAACCACCTCACACCACACATTGTCCTCAAACATCTCATTTCCAGCACATCCATCCTCCTGCACAAAACTCTATCCATAGCCCACGCCTCGCAACCATACAACATTGTTGGAACCACTATTCCTTCTAACATACCCATTTTTGCTTTCCGAGATAATGTTCTCGACTTCCACACATTCTTCAAGGCTCCCAGGATTTTCGCCCCCTTCCCCCACCCTATGATTCACTTCCACTTCCATGGTTCCATCCGCTGCCAGATCCACTCCCAGATATCTAAAACACTTTACTTCCTCCAGTTTTTCTCCATTCAAACTTACCTCCCAATTGACTTGACCCTCAACCCTACTGTACCTAATAACCTTGCTCTTATTCACATTTACTCTTAACTTTCTTCTTTCACACACTTTACCAAACTCAGTCACCAGCTTCTGCAGTTTCTCACATGAATCAGCCACCAGCAATGTATCATCAGCGAACAACAACCGACTCACTTCCCAAGCTCTCTCATCCACAACAGACTTCATACTTGCCCCTCTTTCCAAAACTCTTGCATTCACCTCGGTAGCAACACCATCCATAAACAAATTAAACAACCATGGAGACATCACACACCCCTGCCGCAAACCTACATTCACTGAGAACCAATCACTTTCCTCTCTTCCTACACGTACACATGCCTTACATCCTCGATAAAAACTTTTCACTGCTAACAACTTGCCTCCCACACCATATATTCTTAATACCTTCCACAGAGCATCTCTATCAACTCTATCATATGCCTTCTCCAGATCCATAAATGCTACATACAAATCCATTTGCTTTTCTAAGTATTTCTCACATACATTCTTCGAAGCAAACACCTGATCCACACATCCTCTACCACTTCTGAAACCACACTGCTCTTCCCCAATCTGATGCTCTGTACATGTATATATATATATATATATATATATATATATATATATATATCTTTTCTTTTCTTTCAAACTATTCGCCATTTCCCGCATTAGCGAGGTAGTGTTAAGAACAGAGGACTGGGCCTTTGAGGGAATACCCTCACCTGGCCCAATTCTCTGTTCCTTCTTTTGGAAAAAAAAAAAAAAAAAAAAAAAAACCGAGAGGGGAGGATTTCCAGCCCCCCCGCTCCCTCCCCTTTTAGTCGCCTTCTACGACACGCAGGGAATACGTGGGAAGTATTCTTAATCCCCTATCCCCAGGGATAATATATATATATATATATATATATATATATATATATATATATATATATATATATATATATATATATTTATATATATATTTTTTTTTTTTTTTTTTTTTATACTTTGTCGCTGTCTCCCGCGTCTGCGAGGTAGCGCAAGGAAACAGACGAAAGAAATGGCCCAACCCCCCCCATACACATGTACATACACACGTCCACACACGCAAATATACATACCTACACAGCTTTCCATGGTTTACCCCAGACGCTTCACATGCCTTGATTCAATCCACTGACAGCACGTCAACCCCTGTATACCACATCGCTCCAATTCACTCTATTCCTTGCCCTCCTTTCACCCTCCTGCATGTTCAGGCCCCGATCACACAAAATCCTTTTCACTCCATCTTTCCACCTCCAATTTGGTCTCCCTCTTCTCCTTGTTCCCTCCACCTCCGACACATATATCCTCTTGGTCAATCTTTCCTCACTCATTCTCTCCATGTGCCCAAACCATTTCAAAACACCCTCTTCTGCTCTCTCAACCACGCTCTTTTTATTTCCACACATCTCTCTTACCCTTACGTTACTTACTCGATCAAACCACCTCACACCACACATTGTCCTCAAACATCTCATTTCCAGCACATCCATCCTCCTGCGCACAACTCTATCCATATCCCACGCCTCGCAACCATACAACATTGTTGGAACTACTATTCCTTCAAACATACCCATTTTTGCTTTCCGGGATAATGTTCTCGACTTCCACACATTTTTCAAGGCTCCCAAAATTTTCGCCCCCTCCCCCACCCTATGATCCACTTCCGCTTCCATGGTTCCATCCGCTGACAGATCCACTCCCAGATATCTAAAACACTTCACTTCCTCCAGTTTTTCTCCATTCAAACTCACCTCCCAATTGACTTGACCCTCAACCCTACTGTACCTAATAACCTTGCTCTTATTCACATTTACTCTTAACTTTCTTCTTCCACACACTTTACCAAACTCCGTCACCAGCTTCTGCAGTTTCTCACATGAATCCGCCACCAGCGCTGTATCATCAGCAAACAACAACTGACTCACTTCCCAAGCTCTCTCATCCCCAACAGACTTCATACTTGCCCCTCTTTCCAAGACTCTTGCATTTACCTCCCTAACAACCCCATCCATAAACAAATTAAACAACCATGGAGACATCACACACCCCTGCCGCAAACCTACATTCACTGAGAACCAATCACTTTCCTCTCTTCCTACACGTACACATGCCTTGCATCCTCGATAAAAACTTTTCACTGCTTCTAACAACTTGCCTCCCACACCATATATTCTTAATACCTTCCACAGAGCATCTCTATCAACTCTATCATATGCCTTCTCCAGATCCATAAATGCTACATACAAATCCATTTGCTTTTCTAAGTATTTCTCACATACATTCTTCAAAGCAAACACCTGATCCACACATCCTCTACCACTTCTGAAACCACACTGCTCTTCCCCAATCTGATGCTCTGTACATGCCTTCACCCTCTCAATCAATACCCTCCCATATAATTTACCAGGAATACTCAACAAACTTATACCTCTGTAATTTGAGCACTCACTCTTATCCCCTTTGCCTTTGTACAATGGCACTATGCACGCATTCCGCCAATCCTCAGGCACCTCACCATGAGTCATACATAAGTTAAATAACCTTACCAACCAGTCAACAATACAGTCACCCCCTTTTTTAATAAATTCCACTGCAATACCATCCAAACCTGCTGCCTTGCCGGCTTTCATCTTCCGCAAAGCTTTTACTACCTCTTCTCTGTTTACCAAATCATTTTCCCTAACCCTCTCACTTTGCACACCACCTCGACCCAAACACCCTATATCTGCCACTCTGTCATCAGACACATTCAACAAACCTTCAAAATACTCATTCCATCTCCTTCTCACATCACCACTACTTGTTATCACCTCCCCATTTGCGCCCTTCACTGAAGTTCCCATTTGCTCCCTTGTCTTACGCACCCTATTTACCTCCTTCCAGAACATCTTTTTATTCTCCCTAAAATTTACTGATAGTCTCTCACCCCAACTCTCATTTGCCCTTTTTTTCACCTCTTGCACCTTTCTCTTGACCTCCTGTCTCTTTCTTTTATACTTCTCCCACTCAATTGCATTTTTTCCCTGCAAAAATCGTCCAAATGCCTCTCTCTTCTCTTTCACTAATACTCTTACTTCTTCATCCCACCACTCACTACCCTTTCTAAACAGCCCACCTCCCACTCTTCTTATGCCACAAGCATCTTTTGCGCAATCCATCACTGATTCCCTAAATACATCCCATTCCTCCCCCACTCCCCTTACTTCCATTGTTCTCACCTTTTTCCATTCTGTACACAGTCTCTCCTGATACTTCTTCACACAGGTCTCCTTCCCAAGCTCACTTACTCTCACCACCTTCTTCACCCCAACATTCACTCTTCTTTTCTGAAAACCCATACTAATCTTCACCTTAGCCTCCACAAGATAATGATCAGACATCCCTCCAGTTGCACCTCTCAGCACATTGACATCCAAAAGTCTCTCTTTCGCACGCCTGTCAATTAACACGTAATCCAATAACGCTCTCTGGCCATCTCTCCTACTTACATAAGTATACTTATGTATATCTCGCTTTTTAAACCAGGTATTCCCAATCATCAGTCCTTTTTCAGCACATAAATCTACAAGCTCTTCACCATTTCCATTTACAACACTGAACACCCCATGCATACCAATTATTCCCTCAACTGCCACATTACTCACCTTTGCATTCAAATCACCCATCACTATAACCCGGTCTCGTGCATCAAAACCGCTAACACACTCATTTAGCTGCTCCCAAAACACTTGCCTCTCATGATCTTTCTTCTCATGCCCAGGTGCATATGCACCAATAATCACCCACCTCTCTCCATCAACTTTCAATTTTACCCATATTAATCGAGAATTTACTTTCTTACATTCTATCACATACTCCCACAACTCCTGTTTCAGGAGTATTGCTACTCCTTCCCTTGCTCTTGTCCTCTCACTAACCCCTGACTTCACTCCCCAGACATTTCCAAACCACTCTTCCCCTTTACCCTTGAGCTTCGTTTCACTCAGAGCCAAAACATCCAGGTTCCTTTCCTCAAACATACTACCTATCTCTCCTTTTTTCACATCTTGGTTACATCCACACACATTTAGGCACCCCACTCTGAGCCTTTTTCATATGTATATGTGTGTGTGTGTGTATGTGTGTGTGTGCGTGTGTGTGTGTGTGTGTGTGTGTGTGTGTGTGTATATATATATATATATTATCCCTGGGGATAGGGGTGAAAGAATACTTCCCACCTATTCCTCGCGTGTCGTAGAAAGCGACTAGAGGGGACGGGAGCGGGGGGCCGGAAATCCTCCCCTCCTTGTATTAACTTTCTAAAATGGGAAACAGAAGAAGGAGTCACGCGGGGAGTGCTCATCCTCCTCGATATATATATATATATATATATATATATATATATATATATATATATATATGTACTATTTTTTTTATCATAGTCAATGTCTCCTGCGTTAGGGAGGTAGTGCAGGGAAACAGATGAAAGATTGGCACAAACCACCCAAATACACAAGTATATGCATAAACACCCACACACGCACACTATTCGCCACTTCCCACATTAGCGGGTTAGCGCCAAGAACAGAGGACTGAGTCTCCGAGGGAACATCCCCACCCGGCCCCCCTCTCCCTTCCTCCTTTGGAAAATCAAAAAATATATATATACATATATATATATATATATATATATATATATATATATATATATATATATATATATATATATATATATATTCACCTCGGTAACAACACCATCCATAAACAAATTAAACAACCATGGAGACATCACACACCCCTGCCGCAAACCTACATTCACTGAGAACCAATCACTTTCCTCTCTTCCTACACGTACACATGCCTTACATCCTCGATAAAAACTTTTCACTGCTAACAACGTGCCTCCCACACCATATATTCTTAATACCTTCCACAGAGCATCTCTATCAACTCTATCATATGCCTTCTCCAGATCCATAAATGCTACATACAAATCCATTTGCTTTTCTAAGTATTTCTCACATACATTCTTCGAAGCAAACACCTGATCCACACATCCTCTACCACTTCTGAAACCACACTGCTCTTCCCCAATCTGATGCTCTGTATATATATATATATATATATATATATATATATATATATATATATATATATATATATATATGTACTATTTTTTTTATCATAGCCAATGTCTCCTGCGTTAGGGAGGTAGTGCAAGGAAACAGATGAAAGATTGGCACAAACCACCCAAATACACAAGTATATGCATAAACACCCACACACGCACACTATTCGCCACTTCCCACATTAGCGGGTTAGCGCCAAGAACAGAGGACTGAGTCTCCGAGGGAACATCCCCACCCGGCCCCCCTCTCCCTTCCTCCTTTGGAAAATCAAAAAATATATATATACATATATATATATATATATATATATATATATATATATATATATATATATATATATATATATATATTCTTTCTTTTCTTTCAAACTATTCGCCATTTCCCGCATTAGCGAGGTAGCGTTAAGAACAGAGGACTGGGCCTTTGAAGGAATACCCTCACCTGGCCCAATTCTCTGTTTCTTCTTTTGGAAAATTGAAAAAAAAAAAAAAAGAAAAAACCGAGAGGGGAGGATTTCCAGCCCCCCCACTCCCTCCCCTTTTAGTCGCCTTCTACGACACGCAGGGAATACGTGGGAAGCATTCTTAATCCCCTATCCCCAGGGATAATATATATATATATATATATATATATATATATATATATATATATATATATATATATATATATATATATATATATATTTTTTGCTTCGTCGCTGTCTCCTGCATTTGCGAGGTAGCGCAAGGAAACAGACAAAAGAAATGGCCCAACCCACCCCCATACACATGTATATACATACGTCCACACACGCAAATATACATACCTCTACAGCTTTCCATGGTTTACCCCAGACGCTTCACATGCCCTGATTCAATCCACTGAAAGCACGTCAACCCCAATATACCACATCGATCCAATTCACTCTATTCCTTGCCCTCCTTTCACCCTCCTGCATGTTCAGGCCCCGATCACACAAAATCTTTTTCACTCCATCTTTCCACCTCCAATTTGGTCTCCCACTTCTCCTCGTTCCCTCCACCTCCGACACATATATCCTCTTGGTCAATCTTTCCTCACTCATTCTCTCCATGTGCCCAAACCATTTCAAAACACCCTCTTCTGCTCTCTCAACCACGCTCTTTTTATTTCCACACATCTCTCTTACCCTTACGTTACTTACTCGATCAAACCACCTCACACCACACATTGTCCTCAAACATCTCATTTCCAGCACATCCATCCTCCTGTGCACAACTCTATCCATAGCCCACGCCACGCAACTATACAACATTGTTGAAACCACTATTCCTTCAAATATACCCATTTTTGCTTTCCGAGATAATGTTCTCGACTTCCACACATTTTTCAAGGCTCGCAGAATTTTCACCCCCTCCCCCACCCCATGATCCACTTCCGCTTCCATGGTTCCATCCGCTGCCAGATCCACTCCCAGATATCTAAAACACTTTACTTCCTCCAATTTTTCTCCATTCAAACTTACCTCTCAATTGACTCGACCCTCAACCCTACTGTACCTAATAACCTTACTCTTATTCACATTTACTCTTAACTTTCTTCTTTCACACACTTTACCAAACTCAGTCACCAGCTTCTGCAGTTTTTCACATGAATCAGCCACCAGTGCTGTATCATCAGCGAACAACAACTGACTCACTTCCCAAGCTCTCTCATCCACAACAGACTTCATACTTGCCCCTCTTTCCATATATATATATATATATATATATATATATATATATATATATATATATATATATATATATATATATGTGCGCAGGAGGGTGGATGTGCTGGAAATGAGATGTTTGAGGACAATATGTGGTGTGAGGTGGTTTGATCGAATTAGTAATGTAAGGGCAAGAGAGATGTGTGGAAATAAAAAGAGCGTGGTTGAGAGAGCAGAAGAGGATGTTTTGAAATGGTTTGGGCACATGGAGAGAATGAGTGAGGAAAGATTGACCAAGAGGATATATGTGTCGGAGTTGGAGGGAACGAGGAGAAGTGGGAGACCAAATTGGAGGTGGAAAGATGGCGTGAAAAAGATTTTGTGTGATCGGGGCCTGAACATGCAGGAGGGTGAAAGGAGGGCAAGGAATAGAGTGAATTGGATCGATGTGGTATACCGGGGTAGACGTGCTGTCAGTGGATTGAATCAGGGCATGTGAAGCATCTGGGGTAAACCATGGAAAGCTGTGTAGGTATGTATATTTGCGTGTGTGGACGTATGTATATACATGTGTATGGGGGTGGGTTGGGCCATTTCTTTCGTCTGTTTCCTTGCGCTACCTCGCAAACGCGGGAGACAGCGACAAAATATAATAAATATTTTTTTTTTTTTTTTTTTTTTTGCTTTGTCGCTGTCTCCCACGTTTGTGAGGTAGCGCAAGGAAACAGACGAAAGAAATGGCCCAACCCACCCCCAAACACATGTATATACATACGTCCACACACGCAAATATACATACCTACACAGCTTTCCATGGTTTACCCCAGACGCTTCACATGCCCTGATTCAATCCACTGACAGCACGTCAACCTCGGTATACCACATCGATCCAATTCACTCTATTCCTTGCCCTCCTTTCACCCTCCTGCATGTTCAGGCCCCGATCACACAAAATCTTTTACACTCCATCTTTCCACCTCCAATTTGGTCTCCCACTTTTCCTCGTTCCCTCAACCTCCGACACATATATCCTCTTGGTCAATCTTTCATCACTCATTCTCTCCATGTGCCCAAACCATTTCAAAACACCCTCTTCTGCTCTCTCAACCACGCTCTTTTTATTTCCACACATCTCTCTTACCCTTACGTTACTTACTCGATCAAACCACCTCACACCACACATTGTCCTCAAACTTCTCATTTCCAGCACATCCATCCTCCTGCGCACAACTCTATCCATAGCCCATGCTTCGCAACCATACAACATTGTTGGAACTACTATTCCTTCAAACATACCCATTTTTGCCTTCCGAGATAATGTTCTCGACTTCCACACATTCTTCAAGGCTCCCAGAATTTTCGCCCCCTCCCCCACCCTATGATCCACTTCCGCTTCCATGGTTCCATCCGCTGCCAGATCCACTCCCAGATATCTAAAACACTTTACTTCCTCCAGTTTTTCTCCATTCAAACTTACCTCCCAATTGACCTGACCCTCAACCCTACTGTACCTAATAACCTTGCTCTTATTCACATTTACTCTTAACTTTCTTCTTTCACACACTTTACCAAACTCAGTCACCAGCTTCTACAGTTTCTCACATGAATCAGCCACCATCGCTGTATCATCAGCGAACAACAACTGACTCACTTCCCAAGCTCTCTCATCCACAACAGACTTCGTATATATATATATTTTCTTTCTTTCTTTCAAACTATTCGCCATTTCCCGCATTAGCGAGGTAGCGTTAAGAACAGAGGACTGGGCCTTAAGGGAATATCCTCACCTGGCCCAATTCTCTGTTCCTTCTTTTGGAAAATTAAAAAAAAAATGAGAGGGGAGGATTATATATATATATATTATATATATATATATATATATATATATATATATATATATATATATATATATATATTATATTATATATATATATATACATTAATATATATTTTCCTTCCTTTGGGAAAAAAAAAAAAAAAGGAAGGAACAGAGAAGGGGGCTGGAGATATATATATATATATATATATATATATATATATATATATATATATATATATATATATGTATATAAATATATAGGGGAGAAAGAATACTTCCCACGTATTCCCTGCGTGTCATAGAAGGCGACTAAAAGGGGAGGGAGCGGGGGGCTGGAAATCCTCCCCTCTCGTTTATTTTTTATTTATTTTTTTTTTCCAAAACAAGGAACAGAGAAGGGGGCCAGGTGAGGATATTCCCTCAAAGGCCCAGTCCTCTGTTCTTAACGCTACCTCGCTAACGCGGGAAATGGCGAATAGTTTGAAAGAAAAGAAAGTTTGAAATATTTATTCATATACTGATTTTGCTTTGTCACTGTCTCCCGCGTTAGCGAGGTAGCGCAAGGAAACAGATGAAAGAATGGCCCAACCCACCCACATACACATGTATATACATACACGTCCACAAACGCAAGTATACACACCTATACATCTCAACGTATACATATATATACCCACACAGACATATACATATATATACACATGTATATAATTCATACTGCCTGCCTTCATTCATTCCCATCGCCACCCCACCACACATGAAAAAACAACCCGCTCCCCCCTCATGTGCACGAAGTAGCGCTAGGAAAAGACAAAAATGGCCACATTCATTCACACTCAGTCTCTAGCTGTCATGTAATGATGAACCGAAACCACAGCTCCCTTTCCACATCGAGGCCCCACAGAACTTTCCATGGTATACCCCAGAAGCTTCACATGCCGTGGTTCAATCCATTAACAGCACATCATCCCCAGTATACCACATCATTCCAATTCATTCTATTCCTTGCACGCCTTTCACCCTCCTGCATGTTCAGGCCCCGATCACTCAAAATCTTTTTCACTCCATCTTTCCACCTCCAATTTGATCTCCCACTTCTCCTCGTTCCCTCCACCTCTGACACATATATCCTCTTGGTCAATCTTTCCTCGCTCATTCTTTTCATGTGCCCAAACCATTTCAAAACACCCTCTTCTGCTCTCTCAACCACACTCTTTTTATTACCTACATCTCTCTTACCCTATTATTACTTACTCGATCAAACCACCTCACACCACATACTGTCCTCAAACATCTCATTTCCAACACATCCACCCTCCTGCGCACAACTCTATCCATAGCCCACACCTCGCAACCACATAACATTGTTGGAGCCACTATTCCTTCAAACATACCCATTTTTGCTTACCGAGATAATGTTCTCAACTTTCACACATTTTTTAACGTTTCCAGAACTTTCGCCCCCTCCCCCATCCTATGATTCACTTCCGCTTCCATGGTTCCATCCGCTGCCAAATCCACTCCCAGATATCTAAAACACTTCACTTCCTCCAGTTTTTCTCCATTCAAACTTACCTCCAAATTGACTTGTTCCTCAACCCTACCGTACCTAATAACCCTGCTCTTATTCACATTTACTCAGCTTTCTTCTTTCACACACTTTACCAAACTCAGTCACCAGCTTCTGCGGTTTCTCACACAAATCATCCACCATCGCTGTATCATCAGCGAACAACAACTGACTCACTTCCCAAGCTCTCTCATCCACAACAGACTGCATACTTGCCCCTCTTTCCAAAACTCTTGCATTCACCTCCCTAACAACCCCATCCATAAACAAATTAAACAACCATGGAGATACCACACATCCCTGCCGCAAACCTACATTCACTGAGAACCAATCACTTTCCTCTCTTCCTACCCGTATACATGCCTTACATCCTCGATAAAAGCTTTTCACTGCTTCTAACAACTTGCCTCCCACACCATATATTCTTAATACCTTCCACAGAGCATCTCTATCAACTCTATCATATGCCTTCTCCAGATCCATAGATGCTACATAGAAATCCATTTGCTTTTCTAAAGTATTTCTCGCATACATTCTTCAAAGCAAACACCTGATCCACACATCCTCTACCACTTCTGAAACCACACTGGTTTTGGATGGTGTTCCAGTGGAATTTATTAAAAAAGGTGTGACTGTATTGTTGACTGGTTGGTAAGGTTATTTAATGTATGTATGACTTGCAAAGTGCCATTGTACAAAGGCAAAGAGGATAAAAGTAAGTGCTCAAATTACAGAGGTATAGGTTTGTTGAGTATTCCTAGGAAATTATATGGGAGGGTATTGATTGAGAGGGTGAAGGCATGTACAGAGCATCAGAATGGGGAAGAGCAGTGTGGTTTCAGAAGTGGTAGAGGATGTGTGAATCAGGTGTTTGCTTTGAAAAATGTATGTGAGAAATACTTAGAAAAGTGAATGGATTTGTATGTAGCATTTATGGATCTGGAGAAGACATATGATAGAGTTGATAGAGATGCTCTGTGGAAGGTATTAAGAACATATGGTGTGGGAAGCAAGTTGTTAGAAGCAGTGAAAAGTTTTTATCAAGGATGTAAGGCATGTGTACTTGCACCATGTTGTGGTTGAGAGGGCTTGGGAAGTGAGTCAGTTGTTGTTCGCTGATGATACAGCACTGGTGGCTGATTTGGGTGAGAAACTGCAAAAGCTGGTGACTGAGTTTGGTAAAGTGTGTGAAAGAAGAAAGCTGAGAGTAAATGTGAATAAGAGCAAGGTTATTAGGTACAGTAGGGTTGAGGGACAAGTCAATTGAGAGGTAAGTTTGAATGGAGAAAAACTGGAGGAAGTGAAGTGTTTTAGATATCTGGGAGTGGATTTGGCAGCGGATAGAACCATGGAAGCAGAAATGAATCATAGGGTGGGGGAGGGGGCGAAAGTTCTGGTAGCGTTCAAGAATGTGTGGAACTCGAGAACATTATCTCGGAAAGCAAAAATGGTTATGTCTGAAGGAATAGTGGTTCCAACAATGTTATATGTTTGCGAGGCATGGGCTATAGATAGTTTTATGGAGGAGGGTGGATGAGCTGGAAATGAGATGTTTGAGGACAGTATGTGGTGTGAGGTGGTTTGATCGAGTAAGTAATAATAGGGTAAGAGAAATGTGTGGTAATAAAAAGAGTGTGGTTGAGCAAGCAGAAGAGGGTGTTTTGAAATGGTTTGGTCACATAGAGAGAATGAATGAGGAAAGATTGACCAAGAGTCAGAGGTGGAGGGAACGAGGAGAGGTAGGAGACCAAATTGGAGATGGAAAGATGGAGTGAAAAAGATTTTGAGTGATCGGAGCCTGAACATGCAGGAGAGTGAAAGGCGTGCAAGGAGTAGAGTGAATTGGAACGATATGGTATACTGGGGTGGACGTGCTGTCAGTGGATTGAACCAGGGCATGTGAAGCGTCTGGGGTAAACCATGGAAAGTTCTGTGGGGTCTGGATGTCGAAAGGGAGCTGTGTTTTCTGTGCATTATTACATGACAGCGAGACACTGAGTGTGAGCGAATGTGGCCTTTGTTGTCTTATCCTAGTGGTACCTTGCACACATGAGGGGGGAGGAGGTTGTTATTTCATGTGTGGTGGGGTGGCGATGGGAATGAATGAAGGCAGACAGTATGAATTATGTACATGTGTATGTATGTATATGTCTGTGTGTGTATATATATGTATACGTTGAGATGTATAGGTATGTATATTTGTGTGTGTGGACATGTATGTATATACATGTGTATGTGGGTTGGTTGGGCCATTCTTTCGCCTGTTTCATTGCGCTACCATGCTAACATGGGAGACAGCGACAAAGCAAAATAAATAAATATTGATACAATAGAAAAGCAATAATAATTAGAAAAGCAAATGGATTTGTATGTAGCATTTATGGTTCAGGAGAAGGCATTGATAGAGTGCATTATTACATGACAGCTAGAGAATGAGTGTGAATGAATGGGGCCTTTGTTGTCTTTTCGTAGCGCTACCTCGCTCACATGAGGGGGGAGAGGGTTGTTATTTCATGTGTGGTAAGGTGGTGATGGGAATTAATAAAGGCAGACAGTATGAATTATGTACATGTGTATATATGTATATGTCTGTGTGTGTATATATATGTATAAGTTGAGATGTATAGGTATGTATATTTGTGTGTGTGGATGTGTATGTATATACATGTGTATGTGGGTGGGTTGGGCCATTCTTTCGTCTGTTTCCTTGCGCTACCTCGCTAACGCGGGAGGAAAAGACAACAAAGGCCACATTCGTTCACACTCAGTCATTAGCTGTCATGCAATAATGCACCGAAACCACAGCTCCCTTTCCACATCCAGGTCCCACAGAACTTTCCATGGTTTAACCCAGACATTTCACATGCCCTGGTTCAATCCATTGAGAGTACATCGAACCCGGTATCAATTCACTCTATTCCTTGCACGCCTTTCACCCTCCTGCATGTTCAGGCCCCGATCATTCAAAATCTTTTTCACTCCATCTTTCCACCTCCAATTTGGTCTCTCACTCTCCTCGTTACCTCCACCGCTGACACATGTATCCTCTTGGTCAATCTTTACTCACTCATTCTCTCCATGTGACCAAACCATTTCAAAACACCCTCTTCTGCTCTCTCAACCACACTCTTTTTATTACCACACATCTCTCTTACCCTATTATTACTTACTCGATCAAACCACCTCACACCACATATTGTCCTCAAACATCTCATTTCCAGCACATCCACCCTCCTCTGCACAACTCTATCCATAGCCCACGCCTGGTAACCATATAACATTGTTGGAACCACTATTCCTTCAAACATACCCATTTTTGCTTTCTGAGATAATGTTCTCGACTTCCACACTTTCTTGAATGCTCCCAGAACTTTCGCCCCCTCTCCCACCCTATATTCATTTCCACTTCCATGGTTCCATCTGCTGCCAAATCCAATCCCAGATATCTAAAACACTTCACTTCCTCCAGTTTTTCTCCATTCAAACTTACCTCCCAATTTACTTGTCCTTTAACCCTACTGCACCTAATAACCTTGCTCATATTCACATTTACTCTCAGCTTTCTCCTTTCACACACTCTACCAAACTCAGTCACCAGCTTCTGCAGTTTCTCACATGAATCAGCCACCAGCACTGTATCATTATCAAACAACAACTGACTCACTTCCCAAGCTCTTTCATCCACAGCAGACTGCATACTTGCCCCTCTTTCCAAAGCTCTTGCATTCACCTACCTAACAACCCCATCCATAAACAAATTAAACAACCATGGAGACATCACACACCCCTGCCGTAAACCTACATTCACTGAGAACCAATCACTTTCCTCTCTTCCTACACGTACACATGTCTTACATCCTCGATAAAAACTTTTCACTGCTTCTAACAACTTGCCTCCCACACCATATATTCTTAATACCTTCCACAGAGCATCTCTATCGACTCTATCATATGCCTTCTCCAGATCCATAAATGCTACATACAAATCCATTTGCTTTTCTAAGTATTTCTCACATACATTCTTCAAAGCAAACACCTTATCCACACATCCTCTACCACTTCTGAAACCACACTGCTCTTCCCCAGTCTGATGCTCTGTACATGCTTTCACCTTCTCAATCAATACCCTCACATATAATTTCCCAGGAATACTCAACAAACTTATACCTCTGTAATTTGAGCACTCACTTTTATCCCCTGTGCCTTTGAACAATGGCACTATGCAAGCATTCCGCCAATCCTCAAGCACCTCACCATGAGTCATACATACATTAAATAACCTTACCACCTAGTCAACAACACAGTCACCCCCTTTTTTTTATTGAATTCCGCTGCAATACCATCCAAAACCGCTGCCTTGCCGGCTTTCATCTTCCGCAAAGCTTTTACTACCTCTTCTCTGTTTACCAAATCATTTTCCCAAACCCTCTCACTTTGCACACCACCTCGACCAAAACACCCTATATCTGCCACTGTATCATCAAACACATTCAACAAACCTTCAAAATACTCACTCCATCTCCTTCTCACATCACCACTACTTGTTATCACCTCCCCATTAGTCCCCTTCACTGAAGTTCCCATCTGTTCCCTCGTCTTACAAACTTTATTTACCTCCTTCCAAAACATCTTTTTATTCTCCCTAGAATTCAATGATACTCTCACCCCAACTCTCATTTGCCCTTTTTTTCACCTCTTGCACCTTTCTCTTGACCTCCTGCCTCTTTCTTTTATACATATCCCAGTCATTTGCATTATTTCCCTGGAAAAATCGTCCAAATGCCTTTCTCTTCTCTTTCACTAAAATAATCTTACTTCCTCATCCCACCATTCACTACCCTTTCTAATCTGTCCACCTCCCACACTTCTCATGCCACAAGCATCTTTTGCACAAGCCATCACTGCTTCCCTAAATACATCCCATTCCTCCCCCACTCCCCTTATGTCCTTTGTTCTCACCTTTTTCCATTCTGTACTCAGTCTCTCCTGGTACTTCCTCACACAAGTCTCCTTCCCAAGCTCACATACTCTTATCCCTCTTCTCACCCGAACATTCTCTCTTCTTTTCTGAAAACCTCTACAAATCTTCACCTTCGCCTCCACAAGATAATGATCAGACATCCCTACAGTTGTACCTCTCAGCACATTAACATCCAAAAGTCTCTCTTTCGTACGCCTATCAATTAACACGTAATCCAATAACGCTCTCTGGCCATCTCTCCTACTTACATATGTATACTTATGTATATATCTCTTTTTAAACCAGGTATTCCTAATCACCAGTCCTTTTTCAGCACATAAATCTACAACACTGAACACTCCATGTACACCAATTATTCCCTCGGCTGCCACATTACTCACATTTGCATTCAAATCACTCATCACTGTAACCCGGTCTCGTGCATCAAAGCTATTAACACAGTCACTCAGCTGCTCCCTAAACACTTGCCTCTCATGATCTTTCTTCTCATGCCCAGGTGCATATGCACCAATAATCACCTCTCTCTCTCCATCAACTTTCAGTTTTACCCATATCAATCTAGAGTTTACTTTCTTACACTCTATCATATACTCCCACCACTCCTGTTTCAGTAGTGCTACTCCTTCCCTTGCTCTTGCCCTCTCACTAACCCTTGACTTTACTCCCAAGACATCCCCAAACCACTCTTCACCTTTACCCTTGAGCTTCGTTTCACTCAGATCCAAAATATCGAGGCTCCTTTCCTCAAACATACTACTTATCTCTCCTTTTTTCTCATCTTGGTTACATCCACACACATATTATTCCATTGATAGTATAAAAATCAGCTTGAAAATTAATGCTTTAAAAGGTGATAAGAAAAGAGTAATGAATATTAATGATAACCAACTGTTTAGGTTTACACTTAAGGGATTTTATTCTAGGATATGAGCTTGCTTTTCGATTCCGTACCACCCTGGCCAATGGGATTCTTGCTGTGGGGCAAGGAGAGACTTATATCAAACTGGAACTATTACAAGGTCAACTTAATTTCCACTCCTCCCTGTTGAACAAGTAAGTAAATAATACATGATAAAAGAGATTTTGTTTTATGCATTTTATTTATGTATGATTGAGTGTTTGTGTTTAGGGAAGAGGAGAGTTTTATTCTCTTCAGACTCCATCTCTAAGTTTAACTGTTGTGCTGGTTTTTAATTTCTTTGTATTTTTTGTGGTTTTAGTTTATTCTTTCTCTTTGTCTATATACCTTTCAGTCTCTTAAGGTCTTTTCTTCTTTATTTAGTTTACATCATAGATGTTACCATACTTCACCTGCATAAGGTTTCATCAGTACTGAAAAATCATCTTTGGGAGGTCATACTGTCAGAGGATGAAAGGATACAGCCTTGATGTAAAATGTATCTTCGTAAAAGAGTCCATTTTTTCCTGCTGCTGATTGGGGTGCAATCTTGGAATTGCAGTAGCCCTGTAAAAGGAGTCCTAAGGTTATTTAATTAAATTTTACCTTGTTTTTCCCTGATCTTTCCTTTGTTCATCTCAAAGAATTGATCACTGTTACTGTTGTTGCATGTGTTTAGAAACCCGTAAACTTATAATTGTGTCTACTCTCTTTCATCTTTCTTCCAGCAGAAGTGATTGAAACAATCTGAGTGAAAAAGAAGTTTTTAGTTTAAGAGACAGATATTAGAATTACTATGCAGTACAGAAGGCAAACATGAACCGTAAACTGCATAATCCATGTTCTTGAAAGCTCTTCTGATATTTGCCGACAAACAGTTTGTTCCTGTAACTATTCTCCTAAAATTGGACCCTGGCGATAGGTTAGAGACAACGTTGACTTCCAAGATGAGTCAATGGTCGTATACATTATATGGATGACAGGAGACTTGTACAGATGTATGGATGTATGGAGTTGTATGTTATATGTGTTATGGGTGTCTTGTATTATACTATTTTTGTATTATACGTAACCTCCATCTCTCGCATTAGCGAGGTAGCGCAAGGAAACAGATAAGGAATTGCCCAACCCACCCACATACACATGTATATACATAAACGCCCATACACGCTCATATACATACATATACATTTCAATGTATACATACACAGACATATACATATACACACATGTACATATCCATACTACTTGCTGCCTTCATCCATTCCCGTTACCACCCCCTCCAGCAAGGCAGTGCCAGGAACAGGTAAAAAAGTCCACATTCATTCACACTCAGTCTTTAGCTGTCATGTGTAATGAACCACACCTCCCTTTCTGCATCCAGGCCCCACACACCTTTCCATGGTTTACCCCAAACGCTTCACATGCCCTGGTTCAGTCCATTGACAGCACGTTGACCCTGGTATACCACATAGTTCCAATGCACTCCATTCCGTGCATGCCATTTACCCTCCTTTATGTTCTGGCCCCGAACGCTCAAAATCTTTTTCACCCCATCCTTCCACCTCCAATTTGGTCTCCTGCTTCTCCTTCCCTCCGCCTCTGACACATATATCCTCTGTCAATCTTTCCTTGTCAATCTTTCCTCACTCATCCTCTCCATTTGTCCAAACCATTTCAACACACCCTCTTCTGCTCTCTCAACCACACTCTTTTTTATTACCACTCATCTCTCTTACCCTTTCATTACTTACTCGATCAAACCACCTTACACCACAAATTGTCCTGAAATGTTTCATTTCCAACATATCCACCCTCCTCCGCTCAACCCTATGTATACCCCATGCCTTGCAACCATATAACATTGTTGTAACCACTGTTCCTTCAAACATGCCCACTTTTGCTCTTCAAGATAATGTTCTTGCCTTCCACACATTCTTCAGTGCTCCCAGAACGTTCACTCCCTTCCCCACCCTATGACTCACTTCCAATTCCATGGTTCCATTCGCAGCTAAGTCCACTTCCAGATATCTAAAACACTTCACTTCCTTCAGTTTTTCTCCATTCAAACATTCCTCCCAATTAAACTGTTCCTGAACCCTACTGAACGTAGTAAATTTGCTCTTATTCACATTTCATCTCAACTTTCTTCTTTCACACACTTTACCAAACTCAGTCACCAACTTCTGCAGTTTCTCACCCGAATCAGCCACCAGCACTGTATCATCAGTGGACAACATCTGACTCACTTCCCAAGCCCTCTCATCCAGAACAGACTGCATACTTGCCCCTCTCTCCAAAACTCCTGCATTCACCTCTGTAATCACCCCATCCATAAACAAATTAAACAGCCATGGAGACATCATGCACCCCTGTTGCAAACTGTCATTTATTGGTAACCAATCACTTTTCTCTCTTCCTACTCGTTCACATGCCTTACATCCTTGGTAAAAACTTTTCACTGCTTCTGGCAACTTACCTACCACACCATATACTCTTAAAACCTTCCACAAAGGGTGTCTTGTATGGATGGATATACCAAGCAGTGTTTGATTAGTGTGAGAGATGCTTGTATGGATGTAAATATGGAGCAATGAATATATTTGAGATGAGGCTTGTATGATTGAATGTGTGGAGCTTGTGTGAATGGATGAATTGAGCTGTACATATGTTTTAGAGCAGGCTTTTATAGATTCATGTAAAGAGTCATACTTGTATTTGAGAGGGGTTTTCTTTAACCCTCTTCACACATGTTGTCCTTAAACATTTGATTTCCAACAGGGGTTTTCTTCAGCCCTCTTCATACATTTAGTCCTTAAACATTTAATTTCCAACACATCCACACTCTTCCATACATTTTTATCTATAGACCATACTTCACATCTATACAACATCATTGGAACTACTATACCTTCAAACATACACATTCTCACCCTCCCACATAGAGACCCATCTTTCCACCCATTACTTTGTGCTCTCAGGACCTTTTCCTCGTCCATCCTGTGACTCGCCTTGTTTTCCACTTCCAGGTATTTAAAACACTTCACTTCACTTCAAGTTTTCTCCATTCAAACCCATGCCCCTACATACCTTTTTCATTGTAGCCATCCTTGTATTCCCTCCCCCATCCTTATTTTTGACATGGCACAGACAATATGCCCCAATCAAGGCTCTCTCAGGTAAAAGAAAAAAGCAAAAGAAAAAGAACATAGAAATTAATCAGGGCTTCACAAGTGTTTGCAGTTTTGACTCTTAAGGGAAAGAAAATTATATGAAGAGAAAAAGACAAAAGAAAAGAATCCACAATATAACTGTTTAAGGGAAGGAGGCATCAAAATAGCTAGTCCTTGAGTGGCTAGTCTCCACACAAAAGCTTTAGGAAGCAGCAGCCAAACAAATGGCATGGGTCCAAAACCTTGGCACTGGGGACACATGAAGACTGTTCCTGTAAACAATGGCCAAAATCATTCCTATGAAACAGAAAGAGTAGCAGCATATGGAAAGAGAAGCTTGAAGAGAGATAATGCCAGGAGAATTGATGAGATGGAAGGCTTTTGATTCCACTCTAGTTGATAGAGAGATGAAGGATGAGCAGTATTCCATTTTTGAGGAAATAAAACCCCCTGCACATATGAAGCAGCTACTCACAAAGATAATAAAAATGACACGTATGCAATACTTTCAGCATTTGGAAAACAGACTGAAACGTTGAGTATGAGGGTTTCCAGGACTGAAGGATATGTTATACCCTAACTGAATGAAGAAATGATGCCAACTAACTGAATCAATATATTTTCTTTGTCTTTTATAAAGGAGACCCAGTTTGTACGAGAGTGACTAGATTACACTGTGAAGAGAATATGCGTGGTAAGTTACTGCATGAAAGTGCAGATTGCCAAAGGCCAGTGAAATTTTGATTTTTAAGCAAAAGGCAAAACTTTTGCAGGCAATCATCTAAATTTTCCTCAAGTAGTTGGATAATTTACTCAAGTAAGCTTTTTCCTGTTACTCGTCTCTGGGGGATAATTTGTCATTTTTAGCACTGCCTGAACCAGAAATGGCTGTTATGGATAGATTCATTTACAGGAATGCACCAAATGCAGTCAAAACTAGATCTGTGAAGAGAAGGCTAGAGATAAAAGAGAAGAAAAGGCTTGACATGAAAACACCAGAGAGCAAATATTTGGGGGATGTTGAGGGAACTAATGAAGGAGTAAGATCATATGATAACACAGGAATCACAAAGGGAGTCAAAAGACCAAAAGGAACAGAAATACAGTCTAGTGGAGGGGGTTCAGGATATATCAAATCAGAGGAAAGAAGATGGACCCATTAAAAAGCAAATGAAGTGTGCTGTGTCATCTCTGGATGTATTAGAGACTGTGCAAACAAGAAAAATATTGACAGTATTGGTCAAGGAATGGCAGGAGCATTACATGAATCCTCTGAGAGTGAGGAAAGAACAAAAGTAAACGCTGTTCAGATTGAAGAAAGGACTAATACACACACAAACAAACAGACACACACACATATTAACGAAAGGTGAGGGTAAGGAAAATTAAGAGAAAATCTGGAAACAGGTCAACAGAGTGTGAAGAGTAAGGCACAGGAACATAGACCAGGTCAACACAGATAGAGATACATAGGAAAGTGAGAGAAGTGGTTGAAAGACTGATATACAATGTTAGAGATGTAGCAATCAAGAAAGTATATATCAGACCAGTGCTTACTAACCAAAAGTGAGATTGAAGAGAAAGTTAGGCATTTAGGTTGACACTTCCACTCTGAGGGGTCTAGTCGAAATGTGAATGGCACCAAAATTAGAAAGATCAGTAAAGCAGGAGATTGCTAGGTGTAAATCGCTAATTATTTTTGATTTGAAAGATCATACACCAAATAAGGAGGAGAGGGAAGAAAAGAAGGAAACACATAAGAAAAGACTGTTGGAGGTTATGAGACTCCCAGAAGTAATTTATGTGACAGAGGAAAGAAGAAGAATTAGAAGTTATAGCTGAGACATTGGAAATGGTGAAGAGCTTGTAGATTTGTTTCCTGATAAAGGACTGATGATTGGGAATACCTGGTTCAAAAAGAGAGATATACATAAGTATATGTATGTAAGTAGGAGAGATGGCCAGAGAGCATTATTGGACTACGTGTTGATTGATAAGTGCCTGAAAGAGAGACTTTTGGATGTTAATGTGCTGAGAGGTGCAACAGGAGGGATGTCTGATCATCATCTTGTGGAGGCAAAGGTGAAAATTTGTAGAGGTTTTCAGAAAAGAAGAGAAAATGTTGGGGTGAAGAGAGTGGTGAGAGTAAGTGGGCTTGGGAAGGAGATTTGTGTGAGGAAGTACCAGGAGAGACTGAGTGCAGAATGGAAAAAGGTGAGAGCGAAGGACATAAGGGGAGTGGGGGAGGAATGGGATATATTTAGGGAAGCAGTGATGGCTTGTGCAAAAGATGCTTGTGGCATGAGAAGTGTGGGAGGTGGGCAGATTAGAAAGGGGAGTGAGTGGTTGGATGAAGAAGTAAGATTATTATTGAAAGAGAAGAGAGAGGCATTTGGACAATTTTTGCAAGGAAATGATGTAAATGAGTGGGAGATGTGTAAAGAAAGAGGCAAGAGCTCAAGAGAAAGGTGCAAGAGGTGAAAAAGAGGGCTTTTGAGCGTTGGGGTGAGAGAGTATCATTAAATCTTAGGGAGAATAAAAAGATGTTTTGGAAGGAGGTAGATAAGGTGCATAAGACAAGAGAACAAATGGGAACATTGGTGAACGGGCTAATGGGGAAGTAATAACAAGTAGAGGTGATGTGAGAAGGAGATGGAGTGAGTATTTTGAAGGTTTGTTGAAAGTGTTAGATGACAGAGTTACAGATATAGGGTGTTTTGGTTGAGGTGGTGTGCGAAGTGAAAGGGTCAGGGAGAATGGTTTGGTAAATAGAGAAGAGGTAGTGAAAGCATTGTGGAAGATGAAAGCCGGCAAGGCGGATGGTTTGGATGGTATTGCATTGGAATTTAGTAAAAAAGGGGGTGACTGTGTTGTTGACTGGTTGGTGAGGATATTCAGTGTATTTATGGCTCATGGTGAAGTGCCTGAGGATTGGCGGAATGCATGCGTATTGCCATTGTATAAAGGCAAAGGGGATTAAGGTGAGTGTTCAAATTACAGAGGTATAAGTTTGTTGAATATTCCCTGGAAATTATATGGGAGGGTATTGATTGAGAGAGTAAAGGCATTTACAGAGCATCAGATTGGGGAAGAGCAGTGTGGTTTCAGAAGTGATAGAGGGTGTGTGGATCAGGTGTTTGCTTTGAAGAATGTATGTGAGAAATGCTTAGAAAAACAAATGGATTTATATGTAGCATTTATGGATCTGGAGAAGGCATATGATAGAGTGGAAGGTATTAAGAGTATATGGTGTGGGAGCCAAGTTGCTAGAAGCAGTGAAAAGGTTTTATCGAGGATGTAAGGCATGTGTACGAGTAGGAAGAGAGGAAAGTGATTGGTTCCCAGTGAATGTCAGTTTGCGGAAGGGGTGCGTGATGCTTAAGGATGGGGTTGTTAGGGATGTTAATGCAAAGGTTTTGGAGAGAGGGGCAAGTATGGAGTCTGTTGTAGATGAGAGGGCTTGGGAAGTGAGTCAGTGGTTGTTTGCTGATGATACAGCACTGGTGGCTGATTCGTGTGAGAAACTGCAGAAACTGGTGACTGAGTTTGGTAAAGTGCGTGAAAGAAGAAAGCTGAGAGTAAATGTGAATAATGTGAAGGTTATTAGGCACAGTAAGGTTGAGGGACAAGTCAATTGGGAGGTAAGTTTGAATGGAGCAGATCGAGGAAGTGAAGTGTTTTAGATATCTGGGAGTGGATTTGGCAGCGGATGGAACCATGGAAGTGGAAGTGAGTGATAGCTTGGGGGAGGGGGCGAAAGTTCTGGAAGTGTTGAAAAATGTGTGGAAGGCGAAAACATTATGTCGGAAAGCAAAAAGCAAAATTGGGTATGTTTGAAGGAATATTGTTTCCAACAATGTTATATGGTTGTGAGGCATGGGCTATAGGTAGGGTTTTTGCAGAGGAGGTGGATGTGTTGGAAATGAGATGTTTGAGGATAATATGTGGTGTGAGGTGGTTTGATCAAGTAAATAATGAAAGGGTAAGAGAGCTGTGATTTTGTTGCATTATACATGACAGGTAGAAACTGAGTGTGAACGAATGTGGCCTTTGTTGTCTTTTCCTAGCGATACCTCATGTGCATGTGGTGGGAGGGGGATGTCATTTCATGTGTGGCAGGGTGGCAGTGGGAATGAATAAAGGCAGCAAATATGAATTATGTACATGTGTATACATGTGTATGTCTGTGTATGTATATATATGAATACATTGAAATGTATAGGTATATATATGTGCATGTGTGAACATGTATGTATATACATGTGTATGTGGGTGGGTTTGGCCATTCTTTCATCTGTTTCCCTGCGCTACGTCACTAATGTGGCAGACAGCAACAAAGTATGATAAATAGATCAATATAGCTAAAACATAAGGGTGCAACCAGTTATGGTCACATTTGACTTGGAGTCATCAAGCTAGGAAGTACCTAGGAAAGGTAAGACTCTTAAAGGCATGATGGAATTCAGTGGGATATTCATCAAGTGTGATAAATCTGGGAAGAGAAGATGAAAAACAAAGAGTACAGTCAGGAGACAAAAGACTGTTGATGCTACATGTGACAAGATGAAGAAACAGCCCAGCTACAACTGCAGATAGGGCAGGAATGTTAGGAAAAGTAATCTCAGACTGAAAGTAATGTATTCAAATGATAATGGATTAATAGTATTGGTAAAGAACTGAAATTCAAGTATTGTTTAGGGGAAAGTTTAAGTGATATTATTAGATTTGTAGAAATTATGCTTACCAAAAAGATACACTCTCACCTGTTCTGCCCAGATGGCACATGATAGCAAGGAAAGAAACAGAAAGCAAAGAAAGGGGAGGATTAACCTTCATAGTAAAAGAGAGTCTGAAATTACAAGAAATAGTGAAGATGGCCCATGTAGACAGTACATAATGGGAATAGTAACTGTAGGAAAGAAGTGCATAGAGGTGTTATTATTATATAATCTGCCAAAGAAATGCAACAAACCAGAACAACTGCACAATGATAACAAAAGGTCAATCAGGATGGTGCATGAAGCAGTGAAAAACTCATTTTTTAGAGATAATAGATTATTTATAATGAAGGTTTCAATTATAACAAGACAGATGGGGGAAATTTGGAATCTCATACTGATTGGTAGTCATGGAGACAAGTTTTTGAGTTTATTCAGGAAATTTTGCTATACCAACATGTCACATAAGACAGCTTGTGATCCATCATTACTAGAATACTTTCCACGTATTCCCTGCGTGTCATAGAAGGTGACTAAAGGGGATGGGAGCGGGGGGCTGGAAACCTTCCCCTTGAATTTAAATTTCTAATGAGCTCATCCTCCTTGAAGGCTCAGATTGGGGTGTCTGATTGTGTTTGGATGTAACCAAGATGAGAAGAAAGGAGAGATAGGTAGTAAGTTTGAGGAAAGAAACCTGGATGTTTTGGCTCTGAGTGAAACGAAGCTCAAGGGTAGAGGGGAAGTGGTTTGTGAAAGTCTTGAGAGTAAAGTTCAGGGTTGGTGAGAGGGCAAGAGCTAAGGAAGGAGTAGCACTACTTCTGAAGCAAAAGTTGTGGGAGTATGTGATTGAGTGTAACAAAGTAAATTTTAGATTGATATGGGTAAAACTGAAAATGGATGGAGAGAGATGGGTGATTATTGGTGCCTATGCACCTGGTCATGAGAAGAAATATCATGCGAGGCAAGTGTTTTGGGAGCAGCTAAGTGAGTGTGTTATGTTATGAATCTGTGTATTCATTATCACAAACCTACATGTTCGTTGTGTCTATGATAGAGGATTTGTATGCTTGGGTAAGCCATGTGGTGACCTAATAGCTCCCAAGAGAATCCTTGACCAATCCCATGTGTACCTGTGATCTTGCACACCTCTAGTCAGGTGGCCAAGATTAGCGATGTATGTCGTAACTGGCTGCTAATCACTTCTCAGTTCTCATGGACAAAAGGTAAGGCTGGGTGGACTGTCTGTATCAGGACTGTCAGAAGGCATGTGATGCTGTACCATGTAGGAGGCTCATTGAGAGGCTGGATTAACAAACAAGAATAAGGGCAAAACTTGTATGATAGATTAAAGGTTATCTCAGTGGGAGGGAATATAGGACACATGTCAGAGGAGCCTTTTCCAGTACCACAGGGTTCAGATTTAGAACTTTTACTCTTCTTGACCTGAATATGTTTGTTTTTGATGCAAAGATCATGAGGGAGGTGAAAAGTGAGGAGGATTGCATCAGCTTGGAAGGGGACCAACTTGGAAGGGGACCAAAATGGACTTTAAAGTTGCCAGGAAACATGATTGTTGAAATTCAGCCCGAGCAAGCGTAAAGTAATGATGAGACAGAGCAAAAGATGGCCTTATCGTGATTATTACTTAGCAGGAAATAAGCTTCAGGATTGTGTGAGAGAATGACTTGGAGTAGACATCTTAAGGAAGGAAATAGTTATTAGTTAAAGAAACACTGTCCTAAAGTTGCCCTCTTCCAGTGGCCTGTTAAAATTGAAGCTCTAAAAGCTTAGAAGCAACACATAAGTTCACCAGTTATGGAGAATGTTTTGCCATGACCATACCCTTGAGGGAGTTCCCAGAGGGAATGGACATCAGATTTGCAGACAGATGAATAGTTTTTGAGTAATAACTGTTGCTGGGAACTATTAGAATAACTTTCAAGTATAAGGGTAAGGAAAAATTTAGCAAGCTATTCATATCCTACATAAGGCCAAAATTAGAATATGGTTCTCATGCTTAGTCACTGCATCTAAAGGAGCACAAAAAGGTCATAGAGAAGGTCCAGAAGGGATGCTTTTTCATGTGTGGCAGGGTGATTACGGGAATGGATGAAGGCAGCAAGTATGGATATGTACATATGTATATATGTATATGTCTGTGTATGTATATGTATGTATATGTGTGTGTGTGGTTGTTTATGTATATACCTGTGTATGTGGGTGGGTTGGGCCATTCCTCGTCTCTTTCCTTGCGCTACCTTGCTAATGTGGGAGACAGTGGTTAAATATAAAAGATAAATAAAAAAGTTACAGGGAAAGTCTGGATATTTTAGATTTACCCTCCTTGGAAGAAAGATGACAGAGGCATGACTTAATCTCTACCTTTAAGTTTTTAAAAGAGATCAACAAAGTGGACAGTGGTCAGTTCTTTTAGAGATGTAGGGATAGAGCAATCAATGGACATAACATGAAATTACATAAGGATCCTATGAATAAGGATGTAAAGAAATACTTTCATAATAAAAGTGGTGGATGAATGGAACAGATTGACCAAGGACATAGTTAATGCAGGTAGTGTTTATAAATGTAAGAGGTTGTATGATGGTAAAAACTGTTCAAGAGATGTAGCTCCATGAGTATAAAACTCCCTCCTCATAGTGTACAGTACAAGTAGGTAACATATATGTAATTACAAGGTTGAATTGTGGTTTTCTGAAAGTGAACAGAGGGAAACAACTGATTCTTAGTAAGAGATATAGGGATATATTATATTTTAGCACTATTAGATTCTATAAGGTTGCTGTTTTCCCACACCAGAATGCTGCACAAGTCCAGGTTGAGAGGATATACGATCAGTATAGAAAAAGAATGAGTATTAAAGGGAGAGGGGGAGGAAAAGGCAGTTGCAGCATGTAAAGTGGAATCATTAGCATAAGAGAGGTTAGGGTTAGAAGCAAAAGAGAGATCATTCATTGAGAGAAGAGAGTAGGTAATAGGACAGGACCCTGAGGAACACCTCTATTGATAGAATAGGATGGGGAAGTTTTCCTGATTGACAATGGCTGCAATGAAACAGCCAGAGAGGAAGCTATGCATCACAGATCAGATAACAGAGAGAAGCAGTGAAACCAAATGGAGCAAGTTTAGAAAGCAAAGCCCTTTTTTTCACTGAATCAAAAACTTCGGACATGTCGAGGGCTACGATAAAAGTTTCAGCAAAATTCTTAAGAGAGGAGGACCAGAGGTGAGTCACAAAGGAGAAAATGTCACCAAAAGACCTAACACTGCAAAATTCACACCGGTGATGTGAAAGAAGGGAACAGGTTTATAAGTGTTTGAGACTGGAGATAGCAGAAGTGAGAACAATGGGGCCATGAATGGAGGTGTTAGAGCAGTTTCCGTAGGGATGGGCTGCACCAAGGGAAAGTATAGGTTACATAGAGGCAAAATAGGTGAGCAAGGATTTGCACTATCTCCAAGGCACACTCCCAAAGAATTCAAGGAAGGTTGCCATCTGAGCCATACACCTTCCCTTGTCCCCTTGGATCTAGGGGAGTACCTGGAAGACCATGTGCAAGGAAAATATAAGAGATGGCATAGGTTCATTGGGAGAAGATTGGGTGAAGGATTAGAATGTGAATCATCCAAAGTTGGGTTAGTTGAGAACAAAGTGCCAAAAGGAGTGGCTTTTTCAGTTGGAGGTTTAACAACAGATTGATCAGAACAAAAAACAAGAGGTAAGATGGGTTTACAGGTGTTGAATATGCTCTTGATTAAGGATCAAAAAGATTTGTCAGTAGAAAAAGAGGTCAAATCAGTACATTTTCTTTTGATGAAAATGTGCTTGGCTCTTTGAAGAATTGTTTTGCAGTGATTCCAAGTAGAAATGAAACTAGAGTGGGATTTTAGAAAAGTGAAGAGCTTTGTGGTCCAATGCAACAGGTATCAAAGCAGAAACAATCAAACCACAACTGAGGAGAAAGAATGAAAAAAATAGGATAAAGTACTCTATCCCAGTCAAAATAACCTCTTCTTTGTGTCCAGCATAACAGGAGTCATCCAAACCAGAGAAGCAATACCCATTCCAGGGAGAGTCAGTAAAGAAGCTGCACAGAGATAACCAATGAGCTCTTCCGAAGTGCCAAGGTTGGCGTTTTGAAGGAGGGGAAAATAGAGGATGGGCATGCTCAAGCAGAATTACTAGAAATAAGATTGTGGTCAGAAGTTCCTAATGGGGCAGTATTGGTGTATGTGTAGTGGGAAGGTTCATAGGTTAAAAAGGAGGTCAAGTGTGTTAGAGGAGTGGTCATAATGGTTAGGAGCTTCGGTAGGGGATGTAATCAGTTGTTCTAAATCATTAAGGAGAGAAGAAGGAAAGGCCTTGGCAACACCAGGATCGTTCTTGTTAGAACTTAATCCTTGTGGAGTTCATGGAAGAGCTGAGCACTCACATGTGAAGGGAACAGAGCTTCATGGCAATAAGTAAAATAGTCAAAGAGTTGTACATAGTTGTCATAATAGGAGTAGAATAAACAAAACATAAAAGCACCATATTATCTGACACATTTAACGGTCCATCCCCTTTTCACCTCATTACCACTTCTCAGTTTGTCCCCTTTCGTGATGTTCCTACCTGCTCTTGTTTTTTTCGATATTAACCTCTTACCAAAACATCTCTTGCTGATACTCACTTACCCCAACTCTCATTTTTCCTCTTTTTTAGCCTCTGCACCTTCTTCTCGGCTCTCTACTTTTGCACATTTCCCAGTCTCTTGTGCTCCTCCTCTGTAAGTTTACCCCATATACCTCTATCCTTTTTCTTTTACTAGCAGCTTTTCTTCATCATCCCACCCCTCACTACCTTTCTCACCAGCCACACCTCTACTTCATCATCCCACACTGACTTATCTCACTTGCCCACCTCCCACCTTTGCATGCCATACACTTCTCTCATACATGTCAGCACTGCTTCTGTAAGTACCTCCGATTCTTCACTGACTCTCACCTTTTGCCATTCTGCACTCAATCTAAACTTTCCTCATGCAAATCTCTTTTTCAAGCTCATTTGCTTTCAACACCCTCTTCTCACTCATATCATTTTCTCTTTTTGGAAAATAGTGGGTGATGATATACGTCATGTGAATGACAGGAAGCTTGTACAATTAGATGTATGGATCTGCACATTAAATGTGTAACAGATGGCTTCTGTGTTTGGATATGTTGAGCTATGTATGATTTTTTAGGGAGGTTCTTGCATGGATGGAAGTATTGAGTGGTGCAAGTATTTTTGACGGGCCTTGTATGTATGGATATACGAGCTGTACAGTTGTGTTTAAGAGGCAGCATATATGAATGGATGAATGGCCTTGTGCTAGCTTTATATGAGAGGGGCCTGTATGGATGGATGTATGGAGCAGGAATTGTTATGATAGAGATGGGTCTTGTATAAATGGATATGTGGAGCTGTGCATGATGTGCAAGAGAGGAGGCTTGGGTGGAACGATGAATTGAGCTGTATATATGTTTTAGAGTGGATTTTTATTGATGCATGTATGTAGCTTTATATATGTTTGAGATGGTTTTTCTGTGGATGGGTGTATGGAGCTGTACACGATATATTTGACAGGATACTTGTAAGGATGTATGTATAGAGCTATATAGTAGTCAGCTCTTGCAAAAACATCTGTATGGAATACTTTGCTGTAAGGATAGCAGTTTGCACCTTCAATATTTCTCATTTGATGAGGTGAATGGTGGGGATATGTATTTAATGATATGAGTAGTTACAACTATAACGTTTATGCATATGAATATATTATTGTCTATTATGCTTTTCAAACGTTATGCATTACTTATGGTATAGGATGGATTAAATGCATGTTGTTTTTTGGGGGAAAATTGTCAGTACTGTATATATAAGATCAGACTAGATGTCCACACCTTTTCCTAAATGAAATATTTATTTCAGCAGTGCCCAGGAGTGAACACTTACATTCATCTCTTGTTGAACATAGCATTGTGTTGATGAAGAATGCTTGTAACTGAAGTTATTTATATCTGACCATTTTCATTATATAATAAGGTTGTTAGTTGCCTTGCTATTCACTTTTATATGACAAAGGCTTGAGTTGCATGGAAATTTTCCTCAAGGCCTTACCTTAAAAAAAGGATAAGGGGAAAGAAATGGTCAAAAACTTTTGTAGTGAAAGTGGTGAAAAAATGAGAGTGAAGGAAAGGAATGTTCTTAACGCTACCTCGCTAATGCGGGAAATGGCGAATGGTACGAATATATATATATTTTATTTATTCATTTATTTTGCTTTGTCACTGTCTCCCGCGTTTGCGAGGTAGCGCAAGGAAACAGATGAAAGAAATGGCCCAACCCACCCCCATACACATGTATATACATACACGTCCACACACGCAAATATACATACCCATACATCTCAATGTACACACATATATACACACACAGACACATACATATATACACATGCACACAATTCACACTGTCTGCCTTTATTCATTCCCATCGCCACCTCGCCACACGTGGAATAACATCCCCCTCCCCCCTCATGTGTGCGAGGTAGCGCTAGGAAAAGACAACAAAGGCCCCATTCGTTCACACTCATGCAATAATGCCTGAAACCACAGCTCCCTTTCCACATCCAGGCCCCACAGAACTTTCCATGGTTTACCCCACACGCTTCACATTCCCTGATTCAATCCATTGACAGCACGTTGACCCCGGTATACCACATCAATCCAATTCACTCTGTTCCTTGCCCACCTTTCACCCTCCTGTATGTTCAGGCCCCGATCACTCAAAATCTTTTTCACTCCACCTTTCCACCTCCAGTTTGGTCTCCCACTTCTCCTCGTTCCCTCCACCTCTGACACATATATCCTCTTGGTCAATCTTTCCTCACTCATTCTCTCCATGTGCCCAAACCATTTCAAAACACCCTCTTCTGCTCTCTCAACCACGCTTTTTTTATTTCCACACATCTCTCTTACCCTTACATTACTTACTCGATCAAACCACCTCACACCACACACCGTCCTCAAACATCTCATTTCCAGCACATCCACCCTCCTGCGCACAACTCTATCCATAGGCCACGCCTCGCAACCATACAACATTGTTGGAACCACTATTCCTTCAAACATACCCATTTTTGCTTTCGGAGATAATGTTCTCAATTTGCACACATTCTTCAAGGCTCTCAGGATTTTCGCCCCCACCCCCACCCTATGATTCACTTCCGCTTCCATGGTTCCATCTGCTGCCAGATCCACTCCCAGATATCTAAAACACTTTACTTCCTCCAGTTTTTCTCCATTCAAACTTACCTCCCAATTGATTTGACCCTCAACCCTACTGTACCTAATAACCTTGCTCTTATTCACATTTACTCTCAGCTTTCTTCTTTCACACACTTTACCAAACTCAGTCACCAGCTTCTGCAGTTTCTCACATGATCAGCCACCAGCGCTGTATCATCAGCGAACAACAACTGACTCACTCCCCAAGCTCTCTCATCCCCAACAAACTTCATACTTGCCCCTCTTTCCAAAACTCTTGCATTCACCTCCCTAACAACCCCATCCATAAACAAATTAAACAACCATGGAGACATCACACACCCCTGCCGCAAACCTACATTCACTGAGAACCAATCACTTTCCTCTCTTCCTACACGTACAAATGCCTTACATCCTCGATAAAAACTTTTCACTGCTTCTAACAACTTGCCTCCTTGACCATTTATTCTTAATACCTTCCACAGAGCATCTCTATCAACATTGTACAAAGGCAAAGGGGATAAGAGTGAGTGCTCAAATTACAGAGGTATAAGTTTGTTGAGTATTCCTGGTAAATTATATGGGAGGGTATTGATTGAGAGGGTGAAGGCTTGTACAGAGCATCAGATTGGGGAAGAGCAGTGTGGTTGCAGAAGTGGTAGAGGATGTGTGGATCAGGTGTTTGCTTTGAAGAATGTATGTGAGAAATACTTAGAAAAGCAAATGGAATTGTATGTAGCATTTATGGATCTTGAGAAGGCATATGATAGAGAATATTATTTTTATTATTATTTTGCTTTGTCGCTGTCTCCCGCGTTTGCGAGGCAGCGCAAGGAAACAGACGAAAGAAATGGCCCAACCCACCCCCTAGACATGTATATACATACACATCCACACTCGCAAATATGCATACCCATACATCTCAATGTACACGAATATATACACACACAGACACTTACATATATACACATGCACACAATTCACACTGTCTGCCTTTATTCATTCCCATCGCCACCTCGCCACACATGGAATAACATCCCCCTCCCCCCTCATGTGTGCGAGGTAGCGCTAGGAAAAGACAACAGAGGCCCCATTCGTTCACACTCAGTCTCTAGTTGTCATGCAATAATGCCCGAAACCACAGCTCCATTTCCACATCCAGGCCCCACACAACTTTCCATGGTTTACCCAGACACTTCACATGCCCTGATTCAATCCATTGACAGCACGTTGACCCCGGTATACCACATTAATCCAATTCACTCTATTCCTAGCCCGCCTTTCACCCTCCTGCATGTTCAGGCCCCAATCATTCAAAATTTTTTTCACTCCATCTTTCCACCTCCAATTTGGTCTCCTTCTTCTCCTCGTTCCCTCCACCTCCGACACATATATCCTCTTGGTCAATCTTTCCTCACTCATTCTCTCCATGTGCCCAAACCATTTCAAAACACCCTCTTCTGCTCTCTCAACCACGCTCTTTTTATTTCCACACATCTCTCTTACCCTTACATTATTTACTCGATCAAACCACCTCACACCACACATTGTCCTCAAACATATCATTTCCAGCACATCCACCCTCCTGCACAGGAGGATGCACTGTTCCTTGGGATTCCAGTACAAGTAGTTGCACAGACTGTGATCCTCGCTTTGGTTACAAGAATGTTCTTCCGCTCACCAGTGATGCTGCTACTATTGTGAATTAAGAACCATTGCAACACAAAACTCGCCAAGTGGTACCCGCAGTGTATCGAGACAGACTTCCCCAGAACTTTTTTAAAGGGGAAGTAAAAGTTTATAGTTGTGTTACTGGAGTGATAGTTTTCATACATGGTGCTCTGACAAGAAAATAGTGAAATTGGAAAAGAATGTAGCTTAGACATTAAAGCTTATTCTTTCGTTGAAATGTGAACAAATGGAGCATTTTTTGAAAAAAGTGATAGAGATGGAAAGCAAAAAGGTGTTTTTCATGAATGTACTGGGAAACTTGAGGTCCAGATAAACTTTTGGTCTGTCAAGACTTTTTTATGGCAGATGACCAACTACCTACCCTCATGTATCCAAGATATGGTTGTACTTTGTGTAGTGAAGACAATTAAGAAACATCATAAGCCAATATTCCAGTTTCATGATAAGAGAAGAAGTGGACCAGGCAGTATGATACAGTGGTTAAATTGATGAAAACTACTATTGACATTTGTGTAATAAATTATACATTTCCCTTTTCCATAGCCAGAGGTTGAACCATTATGTGACATTCATTTTTTGTTTCATTTCAAGCTAGAAGTTTCAGTTTTCTAAATCATTTCTTACATTTTTCATATATATATATATATATATATATATATATATATATATATATATATATATATATATATATATATATATATATATATTTTTTTTTTTTTTTAATTTTCCAAAAGAAGGAATAGAGGGGGCCAGGTGAGGATATTCCAAAAAAGGCCAGTCCTCTGTTCTTAACGCTACCTTGCTAACGCGGGAAATGGCAAATAGTTTAAAAAAAAAAGATATATATATATATATATATATATATATATATATATATATATATATATATATATATATATATATATATATATTACCCCTAGGGATAGGGGAGAAAGAATACTTCCCTCTCATTCCTCATGTGTCGTTGAAGGCGACGAGAGGGGATGGGAGCGGGGGGCCAGAAATCCTCCCCCCTTGTATTTTAACTTTCTAAAATGGGAAACAGATAGAGAATATATATATATATATATATATATATATATATATATATATATATATATATATATATATATATATATATATATATGGAAAGAGGGGCAGGTATGAAGTCTGTTGGGGATGAGAGAGCTAGGGAAGTGAGTCAGTTGTTGTTCGCTGATGATACAGTGCTGGTGGCTGATTCATGTGAGAAACTGCAGAAGCTGGTGACTGAGTTTGGTAAAGTGTGTGAAAGAAGAAAGTTAAGAGTAAATGTGAATAAGAGCAAGATTATTAGGTACAGTAGGGTTGAGGGTCAAGTCAATTGGGAGGTAAGTTTGAATGGAGAAAAACTGGAGGAAGTAAAGTGTTTTAGATATCTGGGAGTGGATCTGGCAGCGGATGGAGCCATGGAAGCGGAAGTGAATCATAGGGTGGGGGAGGGGGCGAAAATCCTGGGAGCCTTGAAGAATGTGTGGAAGTTGAGAACATTATCTCGGAAAGCAAAAATGGGTATGTTTGAAGGAATAGTGGTTCCAACAATGTTGTATGGTTCGAGGCGTGGGCTATGGATAGAGTTTTGCACAGGAGGATGGATGTGCTGGAAATGAGATGTTTGAGGACGGTGTGTGGTGTGAGGTGGTTTGATCGAGTAAGTAATGTAAGGGTAAGAGAGATGTGTGGAAATAAAAAGAGTGTGGTTGAGAGAGCAGAAGAGGGTGTTTTGAAATGGTTTGGGCACATGGAGAGAATGAGTGAGGAAAGATTGACCAAGAGGATATATGTTGGAGGTGGAGGGAACGAGGAGGAGTGGGAGACCCAATTGGAGGTGGAAAGATGGAGTGAAAAAGATTTTGAGTGATCGTGGCCTGAACATACAGGAGGGTGAAAGGCGGGCAAGGAATAGAATGAATTGGAATGATGTGGTATACCGGGGTCGACGTGCTGTCAGTGGATTGAATCAGGGCATGTGAAGCGTTTGGGGTAAACCATGGAAAGTTGTGTGGGGCCTGGATGTGGAAAGGGAGCTGTGGTTTCGGTGCATTATTGCATGACAGCTAGAGACTGAGTGTGAATGAATGGGGCCTTTGTTGTCCTTTCTTAGTGCTACCTCACACACATAAGGGGGTAGGGGGATGTTATTCCATATGTGGCGAGGTGGCGATGGGAATGAATAAAGGCCGACAGTGTGAATTGTGTGCATGTGTATATATGTATGTGTCTGTGTGTGTATATATATTTGTGCATTGAGATGTATGGGTATGTATATTTGCGTGTGTGGACGTGTATGTATGTACATGTGTATGGGGGTGGGTTGGGCCATTTCTTTAATCTGTTTCCTTCCACTACCTCGCAAAAGCGGGAGACAGTGACAAAGCAAAATAATAAAAAATTATAATAATAATAATAATGATATATATATATATATATATATATATATATATATACAGGAGTTGTGGGAGTATGTGATAGAATGTAAGAAAGTAAATTCTCGATTAATATGGGTAAAACTAAAAGTTGATGGAGAGAGATGGGTGATTATTGGTGCATATGCACCTGGGCATGAGAAGAAAGATCATGAGAGGCAAGTGTTTTGGGAGCAGCTGAATGAGTGTGTTAGTGGTTTTGATGCACGAGACCGGGTTATAGTGATGGGTGATTTGAATGCAAAGGTGAGTAATGTGGCAGTTGAGGGAATAATTGGTATACATGGGGGTGTTCAGTGTTGTAAATGGAAATGGTGAAGAGCTTGTAGATTTATGTGCTGAAAAAGGACTGATGATTGGGAATACCTGGTTTAAAAAGCGAGATATACATAAGTATACTTATGTAAGTAGTAGAGATGGCCAGAGAGCGTTATTGGATTACGTGTTAATTGACAGGCGTGTGAAAGAGAGACTTTTGGATGTTAATGTGCTGAGAGGTGCAACTGGAGGGATGTCTGATCATTATCTTGTGGAGGCTAAGGTGAAGATTTGTATGGGTTTTCAGAATAGAAGAGTGAATGTTGGGGTGAAGAGGGTGGTGAGAGTAAGTGAGCTTGGGAAGGAGACCTGTGTGAGGAAGTACCAGGAGAGACTGAGTACAGAATGGAAAAAGGTGAGAACAATGGAAGTAAGGGGAGTGGGGGAGGAATGGGATGTATTTAGGGAATCAGTGATGGATTGCGCAAAAGATGCTTGTGGCATGAGAAGAGTGGGAGGTGGGTTGATTAGAAAGGGTAGTGAGTGGTGGGATGAAGAAGTAAGAGTATTAGTGAAAGAGAAGAGAGAGGCATTTGGACGATTTTTGCAGGGAAAAAATGCAATTGAGTGGGAGATGTATAAAAGAAAGAGACAGGAGGTCAAGAGAAAGGTGCAAGAGGTGAAAAAAAGGGCAAATGAGAGTTGGGGTGAGAGAGTATCATTAAATTTTAGGGAGAATAAAAAGATGTTCTGGAAGGAGGTAAATAAAGTGCATAAGACAAGGGAGCAAATGGGAACTTCAGTGAAGGGCGCAAATGGGGAGGTGATAACAAGTAGTGGTGATGTGAGAAGGAGATGGAGTGAGTATTTTGAAGGTTTGTTGAATGTGTTTGATGATAGAGTGGCAGATATAGGGTGTTTTGGTCGAGGTGGTGTGTAAAGTGAGAGGGTTAGGGAAAATGATTTGGTAAACAGAGAAGAGGTAGTGAAAGCTTTGCAGAAGATGAAAGCCGGCAAGGCAGCAGGTTTGGATGGTATTGCAGTGGAATCTATTAAAAAAGGGGGTGACTGTATTGTTGACTGGTTGGTAAGGTTATTTAATGTATGTATGACTCATGGTGAGGTGCCTGAGGATTGGCGGAATGCGTGCATAGTGCCATTGTACAAAGGCAAAGGGGATAAGAGTGAGTGCTCAAATTACAGAGGTATAAGTTTGTTGAGTTTTTTTTTTTTTTTTTTATACCTCGTCGCTGTCTCCCGCGGTTGCGAGGTAGCGCAAGGAAACAGACGAAAGAAAAGGCCCAACCCCCCCCATACACATGTACATACACACGTCCACACACGCAAATATACATACCTACACAGCTTTCCATGGTTTACCCCGGACGCTTCACATGCCTTGATTCAATCCACTGACAGCACGTCAACCCCTGTATACCACATCGCTCCAATTCACTCTATTCCTTGCCCTCCTTTCACCCTCCTGCATGTTCAGGCCCCGATCACACAAAATCCTTTTCACTCCATCTTTCCATCTCCAATTTGGTCTCCCTCTTCTCCTCGTTCCCTCCACCTCCGACACATATATCCTCTTGGTCAATCTTTCCTCACTCATTCTCTCCATGTGCCCAAACCATTTCAAAACACCCTCTTCTGCTCTCTCAACCACACTCTTTTTATTTCCACACATCTCTCTTACCCTTACGTTACTTACTCGATCAAACCACCTCACACCACACATTGTCCTCAAACATCTCATTTCCAGCACATCCATCCTCCTGCGCACAACTCTATCCATAGCCCACGCCTCGCAACCATACAACATTGTTGGAACCACTATTCCTTCAAACATACCCATTTTTGCTTTCCGAGATAATGTTCTCGACTTCCACACATTTTTCAAGGCTCCCAAAATTTTCGCCCCCTCCCCCACCCTATGATCCACTTCCGCTTCCATGGTTCCATCCGCTGACAGATCCACTCCCAGATATCTAAAACACTTCACTTCCTCCAGTTTTTCTCCATTCAAACTCACCTCCCAATTGACTTGACCCTCAACCCTACTGTACCTAATAACCTTGCTCTTATTCACATTTACTCTTAACTTTCTTCTTCCACACACTTTACCAAACTCCGTCACCAGCTTCTGCAGTTTCTCACATGAATCCGCCACCAGCGCTGTATCATCAGCGAACAACAACTGACTCACTTCCCAAGCTCTTTCATCCCCAACAGACTTCATACTTGCCCCTCTTTCCAAGACTTGCATTTACCTCCCTAACAACCCCATCCATAAACAAATTAAACAACCATGGAGACATCACACACCCCTGCCGCAAACCTACATTCACTGAGAACCAATCACTTTCCTCTCTTCCTACACGTACACATGCCTTACATCCTCGATAAAAACTTTTCACTGCTTCTAACAACTTGCCTCCCACACCATATATTCTTAATACCTTCCACAGAGCATCTCTATCAACTCTATCATATGCCTTCTCCAGATCCATAAATGCTACATACAAATCCATTTGCTTTTCTAAGTATTTCTCACATACATTCTTCAAAGCAAACACCTGATCCACACATCCTCTACCACTTCTGAAACCACACTGCTCTTCCCCAATCTGATGCTCTGTACCTGCCTTCACCCTCTCAATCAATACCCTCCCATATAATTTACCAGGAATACTCAACAAACTTATACCTCTGTAATTTGAGCACTCACTCTTATCCCCTTTGCCTTTGTACAATGGCACTATGCACGCATTCCGCCAATCCTCAGGCACCTCACCATGAGTCATACATACATTAAATAACCTTACCAACCAGTCAACAATACAGTCACCCCCTTTTTTAATAAATTCCACTGCAATACCATCCAAACCTGCTGCCTTGCCGGCTTTCATCTTCCGCAAAGCTTTTACTACCTCTTCTCTGTTTACCAAATCATTTTCCCTAACCCTCTCACTTTGCACACCACCTCGACCCAAACACCCTATATCTGCCACTCTGTCATCAGACACATTCAACAAACCTTCAAAATACTCATTCCATCTCCTTCTCACATCACCACTACTTGTTATCACCTCCCCATTTACGCTCTTCACTGAAGTTCCCATTTGCTCCCTTGTCTTACGCACCCTATTTACCTCCTTCCAGAACATCTTTTTATTCTCCCTAAAATTTACTGATAGTCTCTCACCCCAACTCTCATTTGCCCTTTTTTTCACCTCTTGCACCTTTCTCTTGACCTCCTGTCTCTTTCTTTTATACTTCTCCCACTCAATTGCATTTTTTCCCTGCAAAAATCGTCCAAATGCCTCTCTCTTCTCTTTCACTAATACTCTTACTTCTTCATCCCACCACTCACTACCCTTTCTAAACAGCCCACCTCCCACTCTTCTCATGCCACAAGCATCTTTTGCGCAATCCATCACTGATTCCCTAAATACATCCCATTCCTCCCCCACTCCCCTTACTTCCATTGTTCTCACCTTTTTCCATTCTGTACACAGTCTCTCCTGATACTTCCTCACACAGGTCTCCTTCCCAAGCTCACTTACTCTCACCACCTTCTTCACCCCAACATTCACTCTTCTTTTCTGAAAACCCATACTAATCTTCACCTTAGCCTCCACAAGATAATGATCAGACATCCCTCCAGTTGCACCTCTCAGCACATTGACATCCAAAAGTCTCTCTTTCACACGCCTGTCAATTAACACGTAATCCAATAACGCTCTCTGGCCATCTCTCCTACTTACATAAGTATACTTATGTATATCTCGCTTTTTAAACCAGGTATTCCCAATCATCAGTCCTTTTTCAGCACATAAATCTACAAGCTCCTCACCATTTCCATTTACAACACTGAACACCCCATGCACACCAATTATTCCCTCAACTGCCACATTACTCACCTTTGCATTCA